>NW_006159890.1:628868-716585 GCF_000334495.1 Tupaia belangeri chinensis
CCCATACAGAATATACTGCATAGTGGCTTAATCATACATGTTATCACCATAATTTCTAGTTTCATATATATGTATGTGTGTGTGTGTGTGTGTATATATATATATATATATATATATATTTCCCCTATTCATCATATATTTGTTATTCTTACTTGATGAAACTGAAAAGATTAGTCTTTGACTGAAAGGATATTTTTTATTAAAGTTATTCAAATTGGTCTTCTTTTAACTCCATTTTTTTCAAGTCTTTCTTAAAGATTTATTTAATTTTATTTAATACTATTATTGCTAGTATAAATTCACTATAGGGCACACATGCTCACTAGAGAAAAAGAGAAAGTGAGAAAGCAAACAACTGGGTCTAGAACTCAAACTGCAATAAACCAGGTGAGAATCCAGTGCCTTTAACCACCATACCATGAGCCAGCCCCTCTTTTAACTCAATGTATGTCCCCACTCAGCATATACCAAAAGTCTGCACTCCATGGCAGAAATCAACAGATGGGAAGGTACAATGTCAGGGAGGTGAACTGCAGATATGGGAGAAATTATAGGAGGGAGTGGAGAGCAGGGGATGGGAGGGGAGAATCAGAGAAAGAAAAGAAATATTTAACAGACACATGAACAAAAAGTTATCTGTTGATAACATATATGGTAATATTTTTGACTTAACTAATGTGAACCACATTCATGTTGGAACAAACCATGTTGGGCACTGTAAAGATGTTCAGTGATTAGGGGGCTAGCAACTGGCCTGTTGATTAAGGGTGCTGACCTCTCACATGGCTGATCACAGTTTGAGTCTCAGATCTGGTGGCTTGCTTTTTCACTTTCCTTCTCTCTCCCTCTCTCTCTCTACTCTGTCCCTGGTCAAATTAAACTAACTAACAACCCCATTTCTAAGGCTTCTTGGGGGATCTACATGCTCAGGTTTATATATAACATAAAAATTCTTGCAAAATATTCTATTATTTCACTTATCATCTCATCAAATATAAGAAAGAATGAAGTATTTCATAACACAGAGAAATGAGTGCCTTAAGATTGACTGCCAGCTGTCATGTTCTTAAATTCTCTGACCATTTTTCCTGTCAGTAACAGTTTATCTCTCTCCAGATTCCTGCCCAGAATAGCCAAATGCATTTCTGCAGACTGCTCTGCACAGGGATGCTGAGCTGAAAGAATGAGTAAAGTGAGAAATTCAGCCCTGAGAATGGCGTAGGTTTACTCTCCTCAGATGGAAAGACATCTTTCTTAGTTCCATGAAAAAAAAAAAAATAGAGGATACCTTAGCTGTGGTTCTCTGGTTCCCATATTCTGTTGATCTCTCCTCTTAATGAAGATCTTTCTTCATGAACTCTCTATACTTTGATAAACTCAAATCTTCCCAATCCCTGTGTCTCATTGCATAGTAATTGAATTACAATTTCTGCATAGGCTCACAGGAAAGTGATATTCTTATTTTTTAATTTTTCTTAATTTTTTCATTTTTAACATTTATTTATTCATTTATTTATTTTAGTTTGCTACAGACCATGTATGCTTGCCACCTGCAAGAGACAGAGAGAAAAAGTGAAATATCGCTCCCATAGGGGATAGCTATTCTTCAATCCCTTCTGCATTCTCCTCTTAGGACTGTGGGTGGGACACACACACACACACACACACACACACACACACACCATGCTTTTCAAGCCATCAGTCCATGGCACAATTGGCCTTGCATTCTGATGCCTTAATGTCCACCCAAACAATGACTAAGAAAACCTTTGCCAAAGACTGATGGTACTATTCTTAAATATACAAATATGTATATACAATTAAAATGAAGATAAGGCTAAAGGTGGATGACAAATGTTATACATTCTGGCAGAATAAAAATAGTGCAGCTAAAATAATGGATGAGAAGCGTGTTAGTTAATTTTACTGAAAATATTTTCCCCAAAATGATTTCTGCTTCACAGTAATTTTGTGGTGGTTGTTGTTTTTGCTATAGGACATTTGTAATCTCCAGAGAGAGACACAGACAGAGAGAAAGAGAGAGAGAAAGAGAGAGAGAGAGGGCCAGTGAGAAATCTCCCTTTAAGGGATATAGCCACACCACAGTCCCTTTTCCTCTATTCTCCTGAGATTTTGGGCAGGCATGAACATGTGCCCAGTATGTTTCTCAAGCCACTGGGTCTGGGACTAGAACCACTCAGTTGGCCATGTAGAATCCAGCTGCCTAAACATCTGTGCCACCTGCTGGCCCTTCTGCAATTTAAAAATAAACTTTTAAAATACCTTTAGGGGTCTATTATTTCATGCCTTTCTAAATAGAAAAAAAAAAAAAAACCTTATTGTTTATGCCTAAATGTAGAGAACATCTTTGGAGCCATGCAGTAGTGGAAGAAGTTGAGCTTCCTTACACATAAGGTCAATGCTATACAGCCTTTCTTCAAACTGTTTTTTAATATGATTATACAAAGTTTTGAAATAAGAAAAAGACTTAAACAATACCAGCAATCAAGCAGGGGACTATTAAGTCAAAGGAAAGGAAAAGCACAGACAGAACAAAACAGCGTATTTTATTTCCCTGAGTAGTATAGAACATCTTGTCCATGAAAGAACATAAGGTTTCTTTGAAGATGACAACTATAAAGGAATAGACTGTTGACTGATTCAGAGCAGCCTTGGGAATGAGTATAAAGATCAATTCTGCCTGGCCTTGCTATAAAGGACACTGTTCTATCACACAGGAAAGCAGTCCTAAGCTAGATATGTGATTTTTCTGGTGATTTACAATAATCAAAATATAATAACAGGGTGAGCAATTATTCATTACTAATTTAATGAAATGGCATCAGAGAATTACTGGAACATTTTCACTTGGCTTATCTCTACAGGAAGAGCCATGGCTAATAGAGGTGCATGTTTTGGAATATAGTAATACCAGGCAACATTATAATCTATTATGAAAATATACTGAATGGAGTAGACAATGCCAATGCTTTCCCCATCTCCACTTTGGGTTACTATTAAACTCATTTCTGTGCCCAAACAAGAGATATTTTATTTGTTCTGAGAACTTTATGTGTATATGTATTAATAGTGACCATCATCCTCCCTCCCCAAATAATCTAAGGGTTTATATTGATCATTTCTGTGTTAGTTATTTTCCCCAAATTAATAGAGTAGGCTAATAAGTACAAGTATATTTTAACCCTATTATGTTCTTTTATAAAGTTTGCAATAACCGTATAAAGGAAACAAATCAAATTTATATTTCAATTATTATAAAACTGAATAGATAGCTATGCTTTATAGAGTGGTGATGTTATTTTGGATAAGAGTATACCTTTTAAATCATGAGCTAGAATGAGGTGCTCATATCATACAAGAAAATAGATGTCTTTACAACAAATAAAGATAAATGAGAAATCTGATGAAATGGACATAGTAACCCTGTGAGAGCCAGCAAGTGCCAAAATAGTTCTCCAAATACTTAGAATATTTTAAGATATCAATTTGTAAAATGTCCAACTACTCAATTTGTGCTATTTTCTCACTTGGCAAATGTTTGTGTGAAAATCTTAACTGCCTCTGGTTGTTTTCATTTTTTCCTCTGTACTCACAGATTGAATAAAAGATTGAAATCTGATTGAAAATCAAATCCCAACACCCCAAACTTCTCACCTGTGCCTCTAAGTTAATAATTAGAAATGATAGAAACTTGAACCCTTGAGACTCTTCTGATAAACAAATACTCATTCCTTCCAAAATCAGAAATAATTCTCATACTGAGAAGTTATTAATATTTGTCATGGGGTCTTTATTCAAAGGGTATACTGAGTCTCATAACTTCAAAGGAAAATTAAAGAAAAACTTTTATTTTAAGACTATTTCAATGAATAAAAGTGAAAATTAAAACCACAGAATGTATCTATTTCCTGTTTGCATAATGTACACAGAGATATATCTTTTATATCCCAACAGAGGAAAATTTAAATATTAAGATAGTCATTTATATCACACAAGGGTGCAACTAAATATGCCTTAAAATTTAAGCTTCCAGCAGCGCCCTGATAGAAATCCACAGCTGCTGAGGCAATAATCTATAACAATTGGATGACCAACTGATCTTATAATGGTAAGCTATGAGAATTCAATTTGGCTATTGTAAAGCCCATAATTTAAACAGAGCACTGCTGGGATTTTCATAAATTGAAGTTACAAAGCAAGTGCAAGAACGTTACTTTTATCATTTACACATTCAGTTTTGGATTATTCTAATTTCTAAAATACTGCCTTTGTATTCAATTTTATTTTAACATCCTATAGCTTCAAATCATCTTCTAATGGACATTTGTCAAGCCATCCCTCTACTTAATTAAAAAAAAGCCTCCTATAATTACATTTTTCTAAGATCTGATGGGATTGCTAGAGTGCTAGAGATATTTTCATAATTCTTTTGCTGACAATATTTAAACATTTTGATATTTACTATCTGTATAGATTCGTGTGCCAAGTATCTTCTAAAATCAAAGAAATGGAGAGCCTCTTACATTTACACTTATTCCACCTAAGTGGAAATTAAAACACAATGTACAGCACTATAGAAAAATGAGTAGAAACATAAATAATGATTATTGTAAGGAATACAATCTCCAAAAACATATGAAAAAGTTTGTAGTTAGGACCAGCAGATGGCATATTGGTTACATCATTGGATTCCCACATGGAGGACTATGGTACAAATCCTGTACCCAGCAGCCTGAAACTCATGCCAACCACGTGTGTATGTGTGCCCAAAATCTCAAGAGAGAATGGAGGAGAAGGGATTTTGGTGTGGACATCCCTCCTGGGGAGTGATTTCTCACTTTTTGTCTCTCTGTGTCTCTCTAGCAAGCATATGTGTCCTATAGCAAAAATCCCTCTTATGAAAAAAAAGTCTAGTAAATCACATTCTAAAAAAAAAGCCTATAATAAATATAATAAAATACATGCAAATTATAATGTATCATTATTGCTTGTCAAGTTGTCAAATTAAAAAAAATGCTATTCAGTACTAATAGTTAGACAAGTATTTTAATTGATATCTGTAAAATACATCCTATAAAAATATATTCTTAAAATCTGTTGTATTTAGATTGTTTATTTAATACATACTCCTTAATTGTAATGAAATAATCAGAAATTCATATGGAAATATTTGTCCAAAACTTAGTAATGATAATAATGATAATGATAAAAGTAATATTTAATGATAAAAGTAACATTTACTGAACTTTTTGTCATGTTAAATTATTATCACAATAATCCTACAAACTATGTACTATTTTTATCTATACTTGCAAGAAATTTGAGCACCGGAGAGTTTAAGTAATTTTTGTAGCTTCATTATTTAATAGTGTATTCAGTTCAATACCCAGAACATTATTATATACATTATTTTTAGGGATAATAATAACCAAAATAGCCAGAAAGATTTATTATGATAGAATTCTTCACAGAAGCTAGGATACATATGATAAGATGATATGTAGCAATTAAAGATGTAATAGAGTTATTCTGGGGTCACTGAAAAGTCATGATGCATTTCTGCATAGAAAAACAGAAAAACATATGATGACTTTTCCAATGATCCCATATTTTTTAAAATGAAAGTAAACTATAAAACCGTAAGTTCACAATTATTTATAAATATACACATATAGAGCATAGCAAGAAAAATACTTTGCCTTTAGTAAATGGATTTTATCCTCAAGTTTGTCTTTATTCAGCAAAGTACCTTGATAATTTGTCTAAATATAAATTAAAATACACTGATATCATTATATAGGAAAACTTCAGAAAGTGCGTGGAAATGGACTGGTTTTGTAGCACATTGGTTAAGGAAGTTGGATCCCACATGACCAACTACATAGTTCAAATACAAGTCCCAGTACTTTGCAAACCATGCTAGGTATGTGTGTATGCCTGCCCCAAAGCCCTGACAGTAAAAAGGAATGGAGGAGACAGGGCTGTGATGTGTCAATGCCCCATGAGGTGGGGGTTCTCTCTCTCTAGACTCCCACACGGCCAACCACGATTCAAGTCCTGGACCTGGCTGCTTGATTTCTCTCTCTCTCTCTTCTCTCTCTCACTCTGTCCCTCTCTGGTCAAATTAAAATAAATAAATAAATAAAATTAGATAGAGCAATTAAACAAAAACAGAAGTAAAGTACAAATTTATTTTGGTACAAAAATTTTGATTTGCATTCATAGATTTTTCACTGGACATGTTTCCATAAACTTTTCTTTTTTTGGGAGAAGTTTTTGCTATAGGTCCATAAGCTTTTGAAGACCCCTGATATAGTAGGAAACAAAGAAATTGATAGTTAAGTCACAATGCAGAGGGGAAAAATATTATCTGTATATGTTCATGTATTTATAAATATAATCTTAGAGTGGGAGGAGAATGAAATCAAGGGAATAGAATAGATATGAGAAGGGGGGAAGTGGGATACTGAAAAAAGATGAAAGAGAAAGGGAAGAAAATGAAAAAGAGTAAAAGTCAAGGAGACAAAGAGAATTAATATTTCAAGAAGATAAAATCATATGTTTATGAGAATTTTTCAGAAAGAGTAATCTAATTTTTAATTTAATTTTTTGTCTTACGTTTACTATAGTGAACATTCCTCTATTTCTCCTGAAACTAAAATAATAATTAAAACACAGCTGCCTCAAAGTAGTTGTTTTAAAGTTTATTTGTGTCTTTCATGATATAGACAAACTGCTTCGTAGCATTCTTTTTTTTTTTTTTTGAGAGGTTTTCGCTATAGGGCGGTTGCGCTCGCCAGACAGACAAAGAGAGGCATAGAGACAGAACGCGAGAAATCACCCCCCAGGGGGGATGGCCACGCCGCAATCCCTTCTCCTCCATTCTCCTCTCGGGGTCTTGGGCACGCACACACATGCGCCCGGCGTGAGTTCTAAGCCACCGGGTCCAGGATGTGAACCGCGGTCGACTACATGGGAATCCAACGACATAGCCATTACACTATCTGCTGGTTCCCAGCATTCTTTTAAGTTTGTTATTTCTTCCACGAGAGGGGGGGAGGGAGAAAGAGAAACATCCTCAATAGGGTCTCATGCTTCTCTCCCCTTCCAGTCTTCCCAGAAGGCCAGATCACTGAGTGTGGCCCAGCAGCACATACAGGTCAACTGCAGAGCCAACTACAGTCTTCCTTAGGGTCCAGCCTCACTTGAGCAGTGTGTGGCCATAGTGCCCTTCAGTAGGCTCTCTCATAGTGTTTCTGTTTTTCTTTCATTTCAGTTTGGCTGCATAGTTTAATGGATTAGCGATGCAAAGTAGTTTTAGATCTGACAGACTCCATTTAGGTCTTGGGACCCAGGATGATCTTCCTAGACTTCTATTTAGAAGAAGTAACATTCCCCTGGACCACTCCTTCCCTTGTCTGTTTTGTTTTCTTCCACAGCACTCAATGCCATCTGGCTTATAAGTCATACACTTGTTTGTCTTTGAACCTGCCCCTTATTCTCTTCACAACCATCACAACATAACTGATGAGGACGGGATTTCACCTGTCTTTCTCATTTCCCTAGTGTCTTAAACAGTGCCTAACACAGAGCTGGCATTCACAATATATTACATGCATAAAATATATATTTCTTTTAAAAAATGTGCGTGTAATTTTTAATTAGAAAAACTGAGAAAATGGAAAAAATATGCCACCATACATAAAAGTTGAATAAAGAATGGAAACGTTTCTCTCCATGACCAACCATGATGGCAATAGCAATGCATAGCGATGCTTAAAGACACTAGGAAAGTTCTAGGTTCATGTCTCAAGGTCTCCTGATATACATTTACACTTGCGCAAGTTCATGATCCTGTCTGGCTGGGACTGAGGGTGGATCATGGCATGGAGACCCTGATGGGAATGCTTCACTCTCCTTGTTTCCCTCTCTCTTTCTCATAATAAGTACACAGGCATACATCTTGACTTCATTAAGTCTGGGATATCTTACATTTTGGAATCAATGGATTCTAAATACTGTACAATGAGAAGAGTTTTGGTTTATTTAACATCTGTAGAAATTTACTTTTTATGTATTTCCTTTTCATAATAGCCCCTTTGGGTTACTACAACTAAAATGGAATATGTAGGATGGCTTATAAATAACAGAAATTAATATGTCACAGTTCTGGAGGCTTAAAGTTCAAGATCAAGTCATGGATAGGTTTGGTGTCCAGTTTCCTAGTTCATAGGTGGTTCTCGCTGTGTCTTCACATGGCAGAAGTTGTGAGGGAGCTCTTGGAAGTCTCTTTTAGGAGGGCAATTTCCATTTATAACCTAATAACTTACAGAAAACTCCACTTATTAATACAGGGAATTAGGATACCAATACACGAATTTTGAGAGGACAAAAGCTTGAAATCTATAGCATTCTGTATTTCAGATTATAATTTTGTTGACTTGGTTCTTTGTGCTGAAGTTAACCATTCGCTCACTCATTTATTCATTGATTCCTTCAGTGAGTCAATATTTGATGAACAATCCTCCACAGAAAATAAAATATAGGAATTCATATTCAATATGAGGATTCAAGATATTCACAAGTGAAGCAGTTGTACAAGACCAGTAACAAATAGTATACTGAACACTGTCTAAGAATAAATAAATAAGACTAAGTGTCTTTATATCGGTTATCACATCAAACAAAATGGATGAAGATATTTAAAATGTTGAGGATATTTTAGTAATATTATGTCTTTAAATATAGGCTGTGTGGCAGAACAGGCATTCACCTTAGGAAATTTTTGATGTACTTTACAGAGAAATGCAGTTGTACTTTAATCATTTGAAAAGAGAGTATACAGAAAAACTGAGTAATAATTAATTCAGAGATATATTTTAAACCTCTTTAGAAGAGAAAACACACATTTTTTGAAAAATGATTTGCAGAGACCAGCAGATGGCATAATGGTTATGTCACTGGACTCCTTTGTAGTTGACCAAGTTGGTATCCCAGACCCAGCGGCTTAAAACTCATGCTGGGTGCATGTTGCATGCCTGCTGAAGATCCGGAGAAGAGAATGAAGGAGGAGGAATGTCAGCATGGCAACCCCCTTCTGTCTCTCTGTCTTCTCTCTCCCTGGTGAGAGCACATACCCTATAACAGAAAGGCTCTCTTAAAAAAAAAGATCTCCAAAGCAAGCCAAAACTGGATTCACTAAGTGTTGCAGGTGTTGGTTTATTTCTTTGGTGCTTTTTGTGTGACCAGGTCTACCAAGGGCTCTGCTCATTGTAAACCAGCAGTTGACTGTGGTGTGATTCATCTGAGCAGGTCTGGGAGCCCAGGCAGCAAGTAATGAGCTCTAGAAGGTCCAGGAAGAACTGGATTGGAGAGAGTAGGATCTCAACTATCCAAAACTCTACAACTAGAAATGTAGATAAAATAAACTTTTAGAAATCTAACACAGAGTGTTAGATTTTGACTTTAGAAAAGATAATAAATCTGTCCTTGGAAAAATTAGCTGAATTTCTTTACCCTTTTGTGTTGTTATGTGAAAATGGAAATATTTAATTTCTCCAGGCTCCTATTTGTAGTGTCTGCCTTTGGCATACAACGGTGATGACTATTGTTATTACCAGATTAAAAGGAGATATATAAATTAGTTTCCATTTATAGATTCCCAAGAAGAGAATCAGAATTTCTGTAACAGAATAACAAAAATATGACCTTTTCTTCTGCAAAGAAACCAATCATTCCACTGATACTTCTTTAAGTGCCGTCAGATCAGTGTTTGTGCCAGAAGACAAGAGTGTCAGTTTCAGTTAAGCTACAACTTTCTGATATTTGCAGAGTCTAATATATAACATGCAATGTGATGCTTAATGTTAATCTCTTTCTCTCTCTCTTCCCTTCCTCAAATGGATTTATTCATGCTATTGGTTCTGTTTCTCTTGACTATCCTGACTAATACTTGGAGGAAAAGACAGAAAAAAATAATGAGAACAGCGCTTGAAATTTATTATTGTAGATGTGAATTTTTTTAAAAAAAAATAAAGATTGTTTATATTAAAATATATAGCATAGTCACTGTTTTCTCATTGTTTACTTAGAATATGGTGGCCAATAATTACTATATTTTAAGGCTAGAAAGACCCAAGAGAATTACCTAAATTTTTTTTTCCTGTGAACAAAGGCAGTTGGTGAGCCATCGGTGGTGTAGTGATACGGGCAACTGGATCCCACAGGGTCAACTGTATAGTGGAGTCCTGATCCTGAGGCTTAGAAAACATGCTGGGCATGTATGTGCATGCCCAGAATCCAGAGAGGAAAATGGAAGGGAAAGGATTGTGGCTTGGCCATTCCCCCCAGGAGTCCTTTCTCACTTTCTTCTCTCTATCTCTCTATTGTAAGTGCACAAGTCATGTAGCAGATTTAAAAACAATAATAACAATAATTAAAAAAATAAAAGGCAGTACACTGGATAAGATTGTGATTTCCCAACTCCCTGTCCACTAAGACCTGACACATAAGCCCTTATATTATCAGCAAAAGTAAAACATGGTAGAGTTTGACTTTGAAGGCTTTAAAAAGTGCTTTGAAGGGTCACTATTTATCAGCTTATTTGCTGACTTATCTTGGCTTGGCTAGAAGGGATATTTAACTGCTGAAGCACATAGCTGAGGCAATTGAAATTTATGATATTTTTGTAGGTCACCTTTAACATAATTAAACTGGAGTTAATTATACATATATTTTATTCTACAGGTAATAAAGACAAGTAAAGTAGGTAGTCCATTCATTATACTTATAAGCTATTTTAGGCTCAAAATATCATAAGGATATTCCATTTATTAAAGCTTGCATTGCATTCAGGTTTAGATTAGGCAACCTTCCAAAATCTACAATGAGTATGAAGGAGGCTATTGGATTTCGTTATTATTAGCTGCTTTATTTTTTTGAACAAAATTAATCTCTCCACTCAATTTGCATGTATTTTAACCTTAATATACATATATATACACACATATATATATTGTGTGTGTGTATATATATAATATATAAAACCTTTTGCATTATATATGTGTGTGTGTGTATATATATGTATATATATAATATATATTCCTCATGCAAAACATACATTATTTCATGAAGGGATGAAATCATACCTCTCCAGGTAAAATTAGATTATCCTAACAGTGTTATTCTCCTTTGTACATAGTTATTTTATTCTGACACTAGATTAAATCCTTAGCTGAGGATAATATTTCCTAAAATCTACTTTGATTTCTGGCTCTTTTACAAAGCTAAATTTGTTTTCAATTCCATCCATCTATGTCACAGTTTTCTAAAAACACTTTAAAGTTCTTCACATTGATACTCCCATATAACACCTACCTTAGAGATATAATAAGGTCTCTCCCATTTTTTTGTCTACAGCAAAAACTTTATTAGGCTTTTGCAGAAAATAATGGCAAAATAAATTTTAGTTGCAAATACACAGATACAAGCTTCAAGATATAAAGTTGTATGTACCAAAAATATAGGTAATATTTATAAAAACAGCAAACTAATGATAAACTACAATTTCACAAAGGATTGCAAACATACTCCACACTAATCAGTTAATTCTTTTAGGCCAAGTCTACTTTTGATAACAAATAAATTAGCAGATATGCATTAGAGGGATCTACTTCCAGAAAATACCAAAAAAAAAGTTTAGATTTGTTTTTCTCTTGTAAATAGAAGTTTATCATTTATAGTCTTCCAAAATTATTTGTACTTGAACTTTCATAGAAGTTCCCTTTTTCTTACATAACCCTTGTTCATGAATATTATTTTTTTAGTGACTCTGTATTCAGTAATTCTAATATGAGTCATGGTGATTTTGCTGTATTTTTAAAAAAATAATTCTTTTCTTTAACTTTACTTATTTATTTATTTATTTAAATTTGATCAGAGGGGGACAGAGAGAGAGAGAGAGAAAGAGAGAGAGAGAGAGACAGAGAGAGAGAGAGAGACAGAGAGAGAGAAAGTAAGAAAGCAAGCTGCCAGGTCCAGGACTAGAACTCTCGTTGGCCATGTGGGAGTCCAGCACCCTTAACCACTATGCCACTTGCTGGCCCCGATTTTGCTGTATTTTAACAAATACCTAAAAGTTTGTATGTTCATCTTAGCACAGATGAATAATTTATTTTAGAGTTAACAGCATTTATTTTAGAATTTGTCCTCACTTGCCATCTTTAAGGTCCAGATAATGTTCGATAGCATAACATTGATATCTGGGGCCCAGTAGGTGGTGGGGTGGTTAAGGTGGTGGACTCTTACATGGTTGACTGAGGTTTGAATTCCAGACCCAGTAGCTTGAAAGTCATGCTGGGCACTGTGTATGTGAACCCATAATTCTTTTTCTTTTTCTTTTTTGGAGAGGTTTTCGCTATAGGGTGCGTGCACTCGCAAGACAGACAGAGAGAGACATAGAGACAGAAAGCGAGAAATCACCCCCCCAGGGGGTATGAACACACCGCAATCCCTTCTCCTCCATTCTCCTCTTGGGATCTTGGGCATGCACCCACACGCGCCCGGCCTGAGTTCTAAGCCACCGGATCCAGGACGCAAACCACGGTCAACTACGTGGGAGTCCAGCGACATAGCCATTACGCTAACTGCTGGTTCCCTGAACCCATAATTCTGAGAGGAGAATGGAGGAAAAGGGATTGGGGGGGCGATTTCTCACTTTCTCTCTCTCTAGGTCTCTCTTTCTCTCTCCTTCTCTGGACAGTGAATGTTCCCTATTGCAAAAAACCTAAAAGAAGTTGGTATCTGATAAAGTTGGAGTAGAAAGCAGGGGTAGATGTGTCCAGGAGAGAATTTTAATCAGAAGAGAATTTTAACAGCAACAGCAACAAAAAGTGGAAGTGAAGTGTGGGAAAAGAATTAAATTAATATAATTAATGGTGTTGTAGAAGCAAGTCAAGTATTGTTTTAACCCCTGCCCTAGATTGCCGCTTTGCTTTCATTTCAGCATATATTGATAGTGCAAGGACCTTAACATGCTTATAGAGGTTTAGTAAAAAGAATTGCAAAGCTATTTATTCAGTTTACCCAGAAGACACACTGTAGCACTGATCAAAAAGCATTTTCTTTTATTCTCTCTCTTTCTCTTTTGATAGAGATTTTTGCTATAGGGTATGTGTACTTGCTAGAAATGCTGAGAGAAACAGAGAGACAGAAAGCAAGAAATCACCCCATCCCACTCCCTGGAGGAAATGGCCACCCACAATCCCATCTCTATTCTCCTCTTGGGATTGTGGGCACGTGCATACATGTACCTGGCCTGAGTTTTAAAACCCTGGGTCCAGGACTCAAACTATAGTTAACTACGTGTGAGTCCAACAACATAATCATTATGCCTTCTGCTGGTCCTCAGAAAGCATTTTCAATGGGAGTTTTATATTTAAAATAGGTTTATGGTGCTGTAAAGAGATAAGCACCTGCTGTCAGGACTCTCAAAATAGTATTGCCATATTTTATAATTTGGACATACTAGGGAATTCTTAGAAAGAAAAATGGAACTTATTAAATATAAAATTAAACTGTTTCATTTTAACGTCATTGAGGAATTATTGCCCATTAAAACTAATGTTATTCTTATGAAAATATTTAGTACTCATCAAAAATTATTTTCACATAATTCACATGATATTTTCTTCAAGTTAAAATGATTTTTGGTTATTTTATCTTCAACATAAAATGTCACTGTTATGAGACTCGCATAATGGTTACGTTGCTGGTCTCCCACATGGCCAACCATGGTTTGAGTCTTGAACCCAAAAGCTTTAAACTCATACAGGGTGCGTGTACTTGTGTCCCAAAATCCCAGGAGGAGACTGGAGGAAAAGAGATTGTAGTGTAGTCATTCCCCTGGAGGCTGACTTCTTGCTTTCATCTGGCGAGCAAACGTACCTTATAGCAAAAATCTAAAGAAAGGAAGAAAGAAAGAAGTCATTTATAATAAAATGGGAATCTTTTATATGAATCTGAATGCTGTTAATATATTATGACCAAATAACCCCCACCTGCCCATTCCTAAGTAAGTCTTGTATTGGCTGACTTCAATTATCCATATTCATTAATTGGTATTTTATTTAAAAGATTCTTACCATAGGTTGCATGCACTTGCCAGAGAGACACAGACAGAGAGACAGAAACTGAGAAGTCACCCCCCAGGGGGAAGGTCACACTGCAGTCTTTTCTCCTCCATTCTCTTCTTCGGATACTGGGCACACACACACATGCACTCAGCATAAGTTTCAAGCCACTGGGTCTGGGACTTGAACCATGCTTGACTAGGTGGCAGCCCAGTGCCTTAACTACTATGCCACCTGTTAGACCCATTAATTTGCTTTTATTCATATGTTTATTTTCAGTTGCCAAAGTCAAAGTTTATAGACGAGATCACAGAAAATGTAAGCAAAAAAAACAATTTATTTTATTTTGATCCTTCAAAAAGTCTGTGACATATGACAGTTAATGATTGTGGAGAAATTTTCATACCTGCCAAGGACAGTCATTTCAGAACAACCAGACCAAGACCAGTCCATTTAACCAATGGAAATATAGAAAAGTGATTTAGATTCAGCCAGTGGCATTGTTTTGTGGGTTTTTTTGGAGAGGTTTTCGTTATAGGGCACGTGTGCTCACCAAACAGACAGAAAATGGGAAATCACCCCCCAGGGGGGATGGCCACACCGCAATCCCTTCTCCTCCATTCTCCTCTCGGGATCTTGGGCATGCATGCACACGTGCCTGGCATGAGTTTAAGCCACCAGGTCCAGAACTTGAACCACTGTCGACTACATGGGAGTTCAGCAACATACCCATTACGCTAACTGCTGGTTCCAGCCTGTGGCATAGTAGTTAAGGCGTTGGATCCCACATGGCCACAGCGATCCTGTGATTTGTGCCCAAACCTGGCAGCTTCTCATTTTCCTTCTCTCTGTCTCTGACTAGAGTATGTGCCCTCTGCCAAACTAAATTATAAAAGGGGGTTAAATATTAAATAATAAAAACATATATAGTCTATGTCAAGATCTGTGCTATCTATGGAGCAGTACGGTGATTTGAATTCTGTGTTAAGAGATTAGGAAGCTTGTACTAAGCCTAATATCCTGGTGTAAATAATTCTCTTATTTTTATGACACTTTTTTTCCAGGTGATGAAGTTATGCCAATTACTTACCTTGCATTGACAAAATGAGAAAAGGGAACTCATTTGTATTCCAGTATATTCAATTTTATGTGATCCACTTACTTTTTTTTTTTTTGAGAGGTTTTTCGCTATAGGACGCGTGCACTCGCCAGACAGACAGAGAGAGACATAGAGACAAAAAGCAAGAAATCATCTCCCAGGGAGGATGGTCATGCGGCAATCTCTTCTCTTCCATTCTCCTCTCGGGATCTTGGGCACGCACGCACACGCGCCCGGTGTGAGTTTTAAGCCACCGGGTCTGGGACGCGAACCGCGGTCAACTACGTGGGAGTCCAGCGACATAACCATTACACTAAGTGCTGATTCCCAGATCCACTTAATTTCTCAACAACAGATCGTATAGCCACACATTTGGCTTTCGGTCTAATACACACTTTCTCAACAGAAAATTTCCTGATTTTAGAAATCTAGACAGGCCAAGAACTTACAAAATTATCCAGTGCTGGTTCATTTTTGCTTGACAGTTATCCTCGACATAATTCTATCTTCTCAAATTTTACTATGAATAGCAAGAAGAAATCAGACAGTACCTTATATACTTTTGCAATCTTCTCAACTAAATATCCAAATTCATTGTTTATAAGATATACTTTTGACCATATCTGTAATACAATTGAGCCAAGTTTTCTGTAATTTTATGACAAGAATCAACATCTCTCCCTTTTTTATTCTCCTATTTCTTCTCCCCATCAGGATCCTAAGCATGTGCACACGTGCCCAGAATGTTCATAAACCTTTGTGTTAGAATTCAAACCATGGTGGGATCAAACCATGGGCATGTGGGATCAGGATTCATTTGCGTGTAAGAGAACCTCTGTAGCCATAGTGATGCAATCTTATAAAATCAAAACTGTTTCTCTCTCAGCCTGATACTCTTTGAGATTTCTCAGAGGAACTCCAAGGAGACAGATAGCCAACCCAGAGCTTAAAAGAGTAAGCATGCCCTGCCCCACCACAGTCTGAAACCCCTGTCTAAACGATGAATTGTTTGACTGCACTCCTTACCTAAGACTAAAACTACTGTCTCAAAGACTAATTACTTGATTGTATCTCCAGTTAAAAATTAACCTGATCTATGCTTTTGTGTTTCTCAATAGATAGCTGAGCTGTCCCATAGTGTCCACTATAAAAGCATTTGTTTGTTGAGACCACTCAAAGACATTCTTACATGCCTTCCCAGTGTGGCCACACTGTAACAACTGTTCTCCTCTCTCATGGGTAATTCTGCCACTCTCTGTTCCATTGAGTGGTGAGGGGTTGGACCTGTTCTGTGTTCCAGGACTGAGGGTGTAGAGCCCCTTATTCAGCAACATGCACAGTGCTTAAATGCTATGGTACAGGGTAGCTCACCAAAGATGAAAATAGACCACAGCTATGTATAAATCAACCATGGGAAAATTTGCCAAAAGAAAACTTGTATTGTTACAACTTTGTACCATTAAGTACTAGATTATCTGGTGTTCATGTCACTCAGCTCATTTGTAATTCTTTGTGTTTAGTACAGAGCAGCACAGTGTGTGATGGGCCTTGAAAACACAGGGCATACGCAGAGATTAATTAATTCTTTTGAAAAGGGAAAGAATAATTCAAAGAATTAAAAGTTCAAGTTTGGGGGAAAGAAGGCTAATAGAAAGATGTTAAATTAGTTTTGAAAATTTGAAATGATTCCAGTGTTGGGATAAAGATTTATAGGTTTCTCTATAAGGCCAGAACTACAGAGGATAGAACTATTGAACATTATACTATTTTATATGGTTCCTATGATTATTTATTAAAACTGTAGCATCTCAAAACTATATACATTATTTCACCATTCTATGTTTTAGAATTCAGGGTGGGCATGGTTGTTTGCTTTGTGTCTCACAGGGAAGATAACATGGGTTCTTATCTAAAGGCGCTTGAGAAGAAAATTTACTTCCAGGTGGGAACCAGCAGTTAGCGTAATGGCTATGTCGCTGGACTCCCACGTAGTCGACCGCGGTTTGCGTCCCGGACTCAGTGGCTTAAAACTCATACCGGGCACGTGTGCGTGCGTGCCCAAGATCCCGAGAGGAGAATGGAGGAGAAGGGATTGCGGCGTCATTTCTCGCTTTCTGTCTCTATGTCTCTCTCTGTCTGTCTGGCGAGCGCACGCGCCCTATAGCCAAAATCTCTCCAAAAAAAAAAAAAAATTTACTTCCAGGTTGTCAGAATTCACACCTATGGGGGCTGCCAGGTGGCATGGTGGTTAAAGGTGTTGAGCTCCCACATGGCTGACCTTGGTTCAAGTACTGGACCTGGTGGCTTGCTTTCTTGCTCTCCCTTTCTCTCTTTCTCTCTCTCTCTCTCTCTGATCAACACTGGAAAATAATAATAATAATAATAATAATAAAATAAAGTTAACTAAAATAATTCTTAAAAAAAAAAAGAATTTACATCTATGCAATTTTAGGACTGAAGACCTCCTTAACTTACTTTCAAATAAGTGTTGTTCTCAGCTTTCAGGTACCTCCTGCTCTACCTGGCCATAGTCCCTTCATCTTCAAAGACAGCAATGGAAGACAGAATCCTCTGCATGATTCAGATTTCTCCAATTCCACTTCTGCTTCATGTCTCCTGAGTCTAGCTAGAGAAGGTTCACAGCTTTCAAGGTCTCATATGAATTGATGGGAGCACTCCATTCATCCACAGCAAGCCACCCATCTCCAAGTTCTTAACCTTAACTGCATTTACAAAGTCCCTTTTGCCAGTAATAGAACATATTCACAGGTTCTAAGGATTAGATTGTGGATATTTTGAAAGGTCATTTTGCTCCCAGAAGCACAACATAAATTTCAGAAAAGCAGCCCTTCACTTACTATAAGGAAGAACCTTTAATACAACATTTTTTTTTCCCCAAACTGGGATGTTATTATGTCTTTGGTGAGTTCTTCTTGTCAGAAATATTCAAGAACAAGAGAAATGTCCATTTTTCAGACCTGGAGAGTTTAGTATTGCTGTATCCAAGTCCATTACAAAGCTTTTTTAAAGTTCTAGAAAGTATATTATTAGGCAAATTAAAATCTCTTTAAATAAACATTGCCTTTCTTGCTTTATAATTATTTGGAAATCTCCTTACATTTCGGAAAATGTGTATTTTCCAGTGAACCTGGTATTCATTTTTTTCTGATATACTTATTTCAGAAATATGAAAATTACTCTTATTCTTGTAATCATAGGTTCTGGTTCAAAGGTAAGTGGGAAACCAAGTTTTCTCAACTTGGCTTATTTCTGCTCTGAAAGGGATTTTAAAGTTAAATTAGTCTTCTCCCCATTAAAAAGGAAGTGAAGACTTGTAATTTTCCCCTGAATTTAGCCTTTTTCTCAACTTTCTGTCCTTTAAACTCCGTTCTATCTAAGCTTTATCTAGCATTATGTGGTGTCAGAAGAACAAACATAAAAGAATAATTATGTGTGAAAAAGAAGAGCAGATTCATAATTATATCACCTACATTATGCATTATTTCTTAAAATGACACCAAAACAAATCTGTAGAAGATGAACTCTTAACTTAACGTCTATTGTCAATACACAGATTTAAAAACTTCTTTATTGACACTGGCAATAATTATCCTGGGAAAGAAAGTGATAACCTTTAAAATGTCAAGCTGTTTAAACTTTTCAAATTTAAAAAACATACTATTTGTGAGATCCTGTCAAGAATATTTAACTAATACGAGTCTACCAGAATGTGCTGACAGTGGGCTGACAAGCTCTAAGCCAGAGCAAGATCAAGGCCGCTTAGAACCTTGTAGCAATTATCTATGTAAGTCATATAATGGTCTTCTAAATGTCATGTTTGCAGGAAGAATGGGAGGAAATGCCTTAATGAGATACAGAGTGCCAGTGTTCGAGGATTTTAAATTATGACTGCCATTAATAAGTGGTGGCAGATTAGTAGGGTGTATCACCATACCAGAACTACAAAACTTTTAGACATTTTCCAGTGGACTTGCAAAAATGCCTTTATCTTCAAATACCAACAATCCTTATCCAACATGTAAATTTCTCTGTGCTGAATCAAACTAGATCACACTCTTTTTTTTTTTTTTTCCATTTTGGAAAGGAATTTGATATGTTGCACAAGTCAATGAACAGCTGAACTAAAACGAACATAACCTGTCACTTCAAGAATCCATCTCCATGGAAAATAATGAAGCTGGAATAAAAAAAGAAACAAAACATATTTCCTGTCATTCAACTGTCAGACTGTTTATTTGTTTCTTTAAGCAGAGAACTCAGATAATAGCAGGGAAAACATATTTTCACTTCTGATGTTGTTTAATAAAGATTTTGGGTGAACTGAGACTATTTTCCATATACCTCTCAAGTAATTCCAAAATAAAATTCTTTCATGATTCAGATGTGTCAGAAAACATTTTCTTCAGGCTGTCCTATTCATAGCACAAGGATCTATTTGAAAAAGTAAACTAAATAAATAAGGTTGAAAAAAATAAAGATCTTAACTTGTGGTTCTCTGCACTTATATTTAGGCCTGTCATATCTGATGTAAATGAAAAGCCATGTTTGACCTCTGGTTTATGGTGGTTACTATCTTCTATTGTTTATATTAACTGGCTTCAAATCAGGTGATGACATGAATGAGAACAACATGATTTAAATAGGCATTCTTGTTATTTAAGTAAAAAAATAAGGACTCAAGTTTATCTATTCTCAGTGATATTTTCATAACAAGGACACTAAAATGAGTTACTCAGACGAGCCCTCTTTGAGCCCTCTATTCATTCATGAACTATTTTATGGTCTTAGGATCTAAGGGTAAAATTTATGAATAGGAAAATGAATAACACATGTTAATTGGTAGAGGTGTTTTTTGTATAAATTACAGCCATATTTGTTGTACAGATAGTCTGTCTTTTTCTTGATACACCCTTGAAAAAAAATAAGACTTGTGATCAGCTGTGGGCCCTGTTGCAGTTTCTTAATTTCCAGACATTTGATTCTTTCTTCATTTCTTTGGTATTCATGCTAATAAGAACATAGCATAATAACCAAATTATGCTGCTTTCTCTTCTTCTTCTTCTTTTTTTTTTTTTTTTTTTTTTTTAACTGCCAGAGGGTAAGTGCTTGGGTTCACCAGAAAGAGAAGAAACACAGAGATAGAGAGGGAAAGGCAGGAACTCCCTCTGGATGACCATGGTCATGCTACCATCTCTTCTCCTCCATTCCTTTGTCCTGTTGGGATTTTGGGCACACAAGCATACCTACCCTATATGTTTTTCAAGCTTCTGGGACTATGATTCAAACCACAGTCAGCTGTGTGGAATCCAGTTTCTCTTAAACACCACTTATGGCTCGTGCCTAAAATTATGCTGTTTTCAATGCTAATTCTTATCCTTCATTAGTGAAAATTTTGTTTTCATTATTATTCAAGTCCTTCCATTCCCCAACATGACACTGCTTTTCCTTTCTTTGTCTCCTTCACTGATTCTCCATTTTTAATCAAGATGGACTATACCCTCCTAATCTTCTCAATTCTGCCTTAGTTTTAATTTTAAATTACAAAGAATGTAAAGTAAAATATAAATCAATATTAAAAATACTGTCTTAGGCAAAGCATGATGGTTAAGACAGCTAGATCTCACATGACCAGCTGTGTGGTTCAAGTCCTGGACCTGGCAGCTTGTGAATCATGCCAGGCATGTGTGTGTGTATGCCCAAAATTCCAGTAGGAGGGAGACCTGGAAGAGAATGTGGCATAACCATTCTCAATGAAAGGTGCTTTCTCATGCTCTCTCTCTCTCTCTCTCTCTCTCTCTCTCCAGCAAGAACTTGTGCCTTCTGGCAATTTTTAAAAAACACCTTATTAATGTACATCCCGAGTTGATATGAGTTTATTCCTCAAGATGTTTCTCAGGAATGTCTCAGAAATAGTTTACGTCAACATATATATCCTCTGAAATAACAGGAAAAACAGAATACGTAATTTAAATTTTTAGTTTTGAGTTAATTAGTGCCACATTCACAACCCATAAATACCTAGTTCTTCAAGGAGTAAGCATTCTTATTGAAATGGTAAATTAGAAATAAACTATCTTATATGGATCTATAAAATAACCCTTGTTGCTATTTCTATTATGTCCGCATTTTCAAATGGTATTCTTTTAATTTAAAACATTAGTTGGGCCAACAGGTCATGTGGAAGTTAAGGCGCTAGATCCACGTGCCCGACTATGCATGACTGAGTCCTGGACCCGGAGGCCTGAAAGTCACACCAGACATATGAAAAGAGATTAATGTATGGTCATCTACCCCGAGAGGTGATTTCTCTTTTTCCCTATTTTTCTCTCTCTCTCACATGCACCCTACAGCAAAAACTAAAAATAAACAAACAAACAAACATTGATTATTCTAGAAAAAACATTTCAAAATAAATAGAAATAAAATTATTAAAGTAGTATGCAATTTGTCATTTTATTTTCTTTAATCAGAATAGTGAAGTAGGTTTTTGTTTTTTTGTTGTTGTTTTCTTGAACTATTGAGCAAGCAAACATGAAAAACAAGAAACAATACTGTTAACTCTACTCCTGGAATGACCTGATAAATTAGGCATTTCTCTAATTGTATATAAAGGATAGGTATATCTCATTTAATTCTCTATTGGGACTGCTTCTGATAAATTCCTGAGAAGAAAATACATAAATTTTGGAATCATTGCAATGCATCCTATTATAGTATATGCCACTTTCTTAGGGTGCAAATTGCTCACTAAGATATTAGAAGCTTTGAGAAGCTCTGTACTAACAGAACCTATTTTAAACAGTCCTGAAACTTATTTGATAATAAGCCTATCTTTGCACATCCTCTTCTTTAATTTTCTTTGGAATGCCAGTGGGTATACTCCTTCAGCAGTTAGAGATAGAAAGCAGGAAAAAGAGAGAGGGAGAGTGAGAGGAAGACCACACCTCTCAGTGGGGCATGGTCACACCACAATCTCTTCTCCTCCATTTCTCCATTCTGTCAGAATTCAGGCACACACATTCACCTGGCATTTTTTTTTTAAACTGCCAGAGTGAATATTCAAGCTGTGATCAGCTATATGGGATCAGGTTCTCTCAGCCAGTAGGCCACAGGGCCAATCCGGCACATTATTTTCAAATCATTATGCACAACACACCTCAGAAAACACTTTTAACATAAAAATAAAACCAGAATTCTGAGATCAGATCTCCTTGATTGATTGAAAAAAAAACTACCCTAATTGTTCCTAATTTGATTTTTAGCCAAAGATTTAAGTTTCTGAACTTCAATAGGTTTATTTGCAAAATGAGTGTCATGCACATGATACCTATCTAACATGGTAACCATGAACATTAAACAAATATATAAAAGTTAATTATAAACCACAAGGTACTAAGCAATTGGTTAAAATAGGAAATATATTATTTTGAAAAATTTAGTTTTAGAGTCAGACATCTTCAAGTCCTCACTCTGACATTTACTAACTATATGGCTTTATGTAAATATATTTCCATTTGTGAACTAAGTTTTCTCATCTGTACAGGGAGGTTAATAACATCTAGCTTGCCTTGTAAAACAGAGACAAAGGATTACAAAGCCTACAATACAATTGTTTTTCAATATATAATGATTAATTTGAAATTTCACTTTTAAAAATTTGGGTTATTTGTTATCAATATGGCGCAAGGAATGTAGACAAGTAAGAAAATACATGTGCTAATAAAAACATGATAAGGTTTTGGTTTTCTCATAATATGAAAGAGTAATTTACCAACAATTTCTTTGTTTTGTTTTATTTTATTTTATTTATTTATTAAAGAACTATTTTTAATTAAATTAAATTAATTAATTGATTAATTGTAATTTGGCCAGAGAGGGACAGATGAGAGAGAGAGAGAGAGAGAAAGAAAGTGCAAAAGCAAGCTGTCAGGTCTGGAACTCAAACCATAGTCGGCCATGTGAAATCCAGTGCCCTTAAGCACCACACCACTTGCTGGCCCCTGATTGATTTGTTTAATGAGAAACTAGGTAAAGAGGACAGTATAAAAAAAAATGGCAAAACATTCTCCTTTCATTAGCTCCTTGAAAATAAAAATAATTGTAATAATAAAATGTTATTAAGTTTAACAGTTGAAGTAGAACTCATACCTATGGTAATAATTCTACACTCTTTGAAGCAGCTCTATTGAAGCAATCATATTTTCTTTAAGGAACTGTGAGACAGAAATGTAATTAGTCAATAAAAATTTTCATCAAATGTGACCAGCAGTTGGTGTAATGACTATGTCGCTGGACTACCATGTAGTCAACTGAGGTTCAAGTCTCGGATCCGGTGACTTAAACTCATGTCAGGCGCGTGTGTATATGCCCAAAATCCCAAAAGGAGAATGGAGGAGAAGGGATTGCGGTGTGACCATCCCCCCTGGGGGTTATTTCTGTCGCTCTGTCGCTTTCTGTCTTTCTGGCAAGCACATGTGCCCTGTAACAAAAATCTCTCCAAAAATTATTTTTTTTATCAAATATTTTTAGCTTTTTTGATTTTTTTTTTTAAATCTGAGCACAGGTTAGTTACTTACTGGATTATTACTTATTGCATCATTATTGGTGCAATGTGACTAACTGCGATCCATGAGTCTTGACAAAAATTTCATCACAAGGTCAGAACTGCTTTGCCTTCTGAACATTTCTAGAGAATATCTAATTGTGGCTGACCCTAAGCTTTTTCCATGAGTGATCAGAATGAGCAGAGTTTCAGTTTACGTCTGCTTTTCCCAGACAAAGCTCACTGAACATGTAGCCTAAGTAAAAAAAAATAAATAACTTCTCTTATTTTAAGTCTCTGAAGTTAGAAAATACTTGCTACTCTGTCATAATTTAATCTTATGATTAGTATGTCAGAAATATATTCATACAAATATAGCTCTTAAATGAAAGGTCCAACTTTTAAACTGCTAATACCAGAGCTTTTGTTCACAATCTTGACTGTTATTGTATTTCCCTAAATATAAAAAGAATAGTATGGAATAAACGTAAGAATTATGAGAAGATCTCGTCTAATGACACATGGATTGAATCAATGGCACCCATTATTGCAAGATTTACTATAAAAGTATATATTAAGCAGGTTTAATAAGTATTTTGAGAAGATTGATGTTAAATCTTATAAAATAATCCATCAAAAGTCCAAAGAACCTCAAAAATCAATTTGCTTGTTAGCTTTTTATATTGAATTAAAATGAAAAAGTAATGTCTCAATGTCTACTTCCCTTAAGAGTCAGTTTAATTTCATTTGTGTTTCATGGAGTCATGTTAATTTAAATACTCCGAGTTGAGTTTTTACATAGTATTGCCAAAATTACATGAAAGGGTAGTGAATTGTATCATTTATAGTACTACTTAGAAGAATATTTGCACATGTTTTATTCTAATCCAAGGAAATAATTTAAAAGCCTATTAATGATGCAGAGGTTAAGTGATAAGTTTAGTAAATAAAAAAGAGAAAATAAAATCAAGATAGACTAAACTGGTAAATTATACTAACAAAATTAAATTTAGAGGAAATATGAATTTTACTGTACAAAGTTTAAGGAATAATTTCAAAATATGTGCATAAAGATTTTGAAAAATTTTGGCAAAGTCATTGCTGTGCTTCTTCTCTAGAAGATTTATATTTTCAATAACACAAATTATGGAGTACAGAAAAAGTAGGAGGGTGTCATTTATCAGAGAGACAGAGAGCAGGCATATGCTGTAAAGCCAGAAAAATTAGCTGGAAACACATTAACATGAATGTCTTAAAATGAAATACTCAACAAGAGCCTCAGGATTTGATGTTTTGTATCTTATTAAAGCACTACTTTGTACTTTGAGGCAATTTTAAACTTTGATTTCCAAATGCTTAAGAGGCAAAAGATTATCATTACGTTTACTCTATAGATATGAAGTTGACTAGTGTCAAATTAGACAGAGCCTTTACAAATATACATATATAAAAACAGGTTAGAATAAAACCAAGACTGTAGAATTTAGCCTTGTAACTATAAAACAAGGTACATTAATTTTAATGTATCTCAACTCAAATGGCTTTGATTATGACGAATAATCAAACACCATTAGAAGAAAATCTTTCATTTTTAAAAAAATAATTATGTATTTAATTTTATTTATTATTATTATCTTGTTATGTGGCCAGAGAGAAAGGGAAGATGAAAAAGCAAGCTGCCAGGTCCAGGACTTGAACCACAGTTGGGTACGTGAGAGTCCAGTACCTTAACCACCACACTACCTGCTGGCCCCTGAAGAATAATCTTTCAAAGACTGTAAGTGACCTATTTCACTTTAAGATATAAATTTTTTTCTGAATAGTTGTATTGAATTTTTTTTTAAGAGAGATTTTTGCTATAGGGCACATGTACCTGCCAGAGAGACAGAAAGACAGATAGTGGAGAAATCATCCCCCAGGGGTTATGGCCATGCTGCAATCCCTTCTCCTTCATTCTTCTCTCGAAATCTTGCACATACACACACACATGTGCCCAGAGTGAGTCTTAAGCCACTAGATCCATGACTCAAACCGTAGTCACCTATATGGTTGTCCACCAATGCAACCATTTCACCATCTGCTGGTCCCACACTTACACTGAATTTTAAATATTCCAAATTTTTTTTTCAGTTCTTTTTTTTTTTTTTTGGAGAGGTTTTTTTTTTCAATAGGGCACTTGCACTCGCCACACAGACAGAGAGAGACATAGAGACAGAAAACGAGAAATCACCCCCCACGGGGGATGGTCACACCGCACTCCCTTCTCCTCCATTCTCCTCTCGGGATCTTGGGCACGCACGCACACGCGCCCCACGTGAGTTTTAAGCCACTGGGTCTGGGACGCGAACCGCAGTTGACTACGTGGGAGTCCGCGATATAGCCATTATGCTAACTGTTGGTTCCCAATATTCCAAAATTTAAAAGAAAATACTTAATCATAATTAGAAGTGATATATTTTATTTAGCTTTCATCAAAGTTTATTGTTTATAGTATCAGTTTAGTCATTTGAATAAAATCAATTTTGAGCTGTTTTATACACAAAAATAGATTTTCTTCATTTTGATTAATTATGATATTACATATAGCTCCAAGTTGTTACTTTAATTACTATATAAATTATCTTTGTTTCTGTGTATTATTATAACTGAACCTTAATGCCAAAGAAGTCCTACAAACGAAAACATTCTGAATATATAACGCCACCATTTACATTGTCAAAGAAGTTAAGCCAGTCTACTATTGGAGTGTAAATATATATACTGTCAGTAAATTTTTACTAGGCTGAATGCTGAAAGTAGAAAAATGATGTTAGTAGTATAATGAAATTTTGATTTGTAAAGATCTGTGTTTTTTTTAGGAAATGGATAAATAAAAAGATAAAATCACCAAAATCCTTAAATAAATTCTTTGAATATATCCTTTGATTCCTCAATCATGTTGAATTTTGAACTGTAGGCTTGTCTGCAATGAAGTCAGAAGAGAGAAGAAGATGGTAGGAGATACTGAATAGGGGCTATCAATAGTTCAAGATGGATATATAGTATATTAAAGCACGTTATTGTAGAGAAATAAAAAAAGGACAAATGTTAAGAATAGTTGAAAGCTAAAAACAATAGAATCATTGTTCAAAAGCATAAAATCCATGGACATGATATGTTCACAGACTTCCTTCTCTTCTGACTAACCAAATAACAACATATAATTACTAACTTGATTGAGTTGTCTTTTCTTCCTTCATAAAAAAGATGGATGTTTTCTTGTTGAAAGCAGGCCGAATCCTATCTAAATACTACTGGAGTGGGTAGTTGAAGAAGTAAAGCAAATGTGATGGAATTCTAAGATGGGCTCCCAAATCCTCTCTTCCTGATGTGTACACCTTGCATAATCTCCTTACATTGCGTGTGGGTGGACCTCACCAAGCTGGAGAAAACATGTGGAAGAGATGAAATAATAAAGATTCCTCTAACTTGATTGAGTTGTCTTCTCTTCTTTCATCAAAATGATGAATTCCTCTGTTTTCTTGTGAGAGGACCATAAGTTGCTACAACCTGAAGACAAAGTCTAGGAGCTAACAGCAACTCCTGGCTAACAAACAGCAAAAAAAAAAGGCATCTCAGCTTCACAGCCACAGGAAGCAAACTCTGCCAATCTTCCAGAAGAAATTGGGAGAGGTCCATGATATACAGATGAGAATGAAACCTGGTGGACACCCTGATTTCGGTCATGTGACATCTCAAACAGAGGACTTGGCTATACCACTACTGAACTTCTGACCTACAGAACCATAAGATAATACATGGGTGTTATTTTAAGCTACACATTTTGTTATAAATGGTTTTATGGTAACCAAAACCTCTATAGATAGTAAGAACAAAATAGAAGAATCATACAGAGTATGAATAATGTGATAACAAAAAGTCAAGTATTGCATGGTTGTAATAAATTTACATGTAAATATAAGAGTAAATAATGAATCTAAATATAAATACTAATGCAACCTCCAGAATTTATTTAAATACTAAGCCAATACTGGAGATAAAATGATCACATTTAAAAAGCTCAATTAATTCAAAACTATGCACATGCAGTGAAAAAAATGCATGAAGAAAAATTGTAAAACATAGAAGAGTGCTGGCAAGAGGCTAGATTTTAATTTAACAATGTCTATTGTTCCATTAAATATAAACACTCTACCATAATTAGAAGGCAGTGGTTTTTCGACTTGGATAAAGACACATGGCCCAACTATACATTGTCTAACAGAAATTCAATAAAAATACAGTTTGGGACCAACAGATGGTAGAATGGTTATGTCGCTAGATTCCCATGTAATCAACCACAGTTCATGTCTCCGACCCAGTGGTTTAAAACTCATGCTGAGTGTGTGTGTTCATGTATGCCTAATATCCCAAGAGAAGAATGAAGAAAGAATTGCAGCATGGCCATCCCCCTTGAGGGGGGTGGGTGATTTCTTGTTTTCTGTCTCTCTTACTCTATCTCTCTGGTAAATGCATGTTCATTTTCACAAAAATCTTTTCTAAAAAATAAAATGAAATAACGACCGTTCAAAAGTCAAAGAATGGAAGAAAATTATCACAAAAGCAATAATTATAAGAAAGTTAAAGTGGCTGTACTATAATAAGAATAGTAAATTTTAGAAAAAGAAATATTATCAGAGATGAACAGAACATCTAATGATAAAGTGATCAATGATCTGAAAAACATTACAATCTTAAATGTGTTTGCACACAAATAAGAGAGATTTAAAAATACATAATTTATCAAATTTATTGGAACAATGGAGAAATAGAATATCTATATTTGAAAGTTTGACAAAAATTTCTTAATAACAGGTAGAAAAAAATAGATCAAATATCAGTTAAATATTGGAATCACACATACAATTTGACCTATTAACATTTGTAGACTATAACAAATAGTGACATAATATACATTCTGATTAAAATAAAGTGCTTCCAGATCAGTTTCACAACTCAGCTTTCCATTAAATGGAAAACTATGTTCAATTAAAATGAAACTCTCAAGCCATGAGACACTAATAAAATGATATCTCATATATTCAAATAAAGCTTTTAAAACTTTATTCACTCACTATGTCAAAGAAAACATTTTTAACAATCCAGATACAAGTGGAAACCAGTAGTTAGAGTAATGACAAGATTTTTTACCGTAATAAAGTGTGAAAACCATAGAGATCAATGATGATACTAGATACAGTTAAGGAGGGAAATGGGAAATACGGAAGGTTGAGAGGGAGAGAATCAAGGGGAAGAAGAAAGAAGCAAAACATATAAGGGACCCAAATGGAAAGAAATCTGTTGATTTTAATGTTTATGGTATCTTTGATTAGACCAATATGCAGTATATTCATATGGAAAAATTAATTTGGTAAGCTGTAATGATACACAGTGATAAAATGTATAAAATTTAAAAAAAATTTAAAAAGTGTAACAACGAAAGAATTAAGGACATGACAATTCTGTGATCCCACCCTTCTCTTTTTGACCTAAGTGTATATTACCTTGCTTAATGTTAGAGTTGTTCTCTTAATTTCACTTTTCTAAAAATTCAAACAAAATGGATCATAGAAAATAGAATATTATTTTATATGAGTACTGAAAATAGTTGTAATTTTAAATTTTTATACAATAGACAGCTGTTCGGTTTCTCTATTCTTTTTTTAGACAGTTTTCATAATTTTGTGGTTTGATGTTAATATACATTTAACATAATTTGTCAAATTTATTGGCCTGGTATTATTTACAAAATTTTTTATACTTGCTTCTTATAACAATAACAACATTTGAATCATGATGACATCTTTGTTTTATTCTTGATATTGCAAATTTGTTTTTCTCTCTTTCCTCCTTTTATTGATCTCATTAGTAACATAAGTTCGTCTTTTCAAAGATCCACCTTTTAATTTTGTTAATATTGTCCATTTTTTGTCTAATTTCAATCTATTGATGTTTGTTCTTATAAGGAATCTAGACTCAACCTCTTCTATTTTTTCTAGTTTCATTTTAATATTTTTCTCTATTCCTTATAGAGCATATGTATGGACGAGAGAAACACAGTCAAGCATCTCTTCAACAGCAATCCCCAACCTTCTTGGCACTAAAGACCGGCCTCATGGAAGACTATTCCTCCTTGATCAGGGGATTGGTCCCAGGATGGCCCAAGTGCATTACGTCCACCATGCATCCCATTTCCACCACTACCACACTGCATTATATGGTAAAATAATCATACAGTGACCGGGTTTGTGCTCCTATCAGCATTCAGTACCACCAATGATCCAATAGGAGGAGGATCCCAGGCAGCAATGAGGTGATGGGGAGCAGATGCAAACACAAAGGAATCTTCACTTGCTCACCGTCCACCCCTGCTGCATGGCCTGGCAGGCCTGCACCAGTCTGTGCCCAGCTCCCAACAGGCGTTGACTGGGTACCATCCTGGGATCGAAGGCTTAGGGGTCCCTACTCTAAAGGGTCTGGAAACACCAAGATACCCTTCCTCCAGACCTTTGGTTCATCATGATCTTGGGAAAGTTATGCCCAGCATGTTTTCAGCAAAATGGGCCAGGTATACCAACTGCAGTCATCCTTTGACTTCCAACACTTCAGTCTGATATGCTACAAACTATGCCAGAGAGAGTGGGCCTTCTAGAACTTTAAACTATTGATATATTTAACAGCAGAGGGACAAGTGTTTTCCTAGCTACTCCAATGTGACCAGGGATGTCAGAGACTCCTGAGAGATCCTAAAGATACTGCAGGAAAGTGTCTATGTGGGGGAAAGCTCATACATTGTTGATGGGAATGTAAATTGGTTCAGCCACTGTGGAGAATAATATGGAGGTTCCTCAAGGACCTTCTACCACATGATCCAGCAATTCCACTCCTGGGTATCTACCCAAAGAACAGGAAAAGTTTCAGTAAGAAAAGCGCTTGCACAGCTATATTTATTGCTGCACTGTTCATAATCACTAAGACATGGAACCAATCTCAGAGTGCACTAAGAGATGAATGGATTGAGAAAGTGTGGCACTTATACATCATTGAATACTATTCATTCGTAAAAAACATCAAGACCCTGGCATTTGATAAAAAGAGGATGAACATCGAAGATCTATTGCAGGCTATGCAACAAAGACATTGTATGTCTCCACTTAACATATACCAACTGTTTACACTCTATAGTAGAGATGGAAAGACTGGAGGACATAAAAGCATTAAAAACTATTATGGACACTGGGGACAAAATGGAAGGAGAGTGGGAGAGGGGAGACTGCAGGAAGGGAAATTTGGGAAAATATGAATAAGTAAGACGTTTGTGTTACACAGATACAGTCTGATGATGTGTATAGTAGTATCAACTCGCCTGTTGTGTGGCATATATCATGTTGGATAAAATCTCTTTACAAACTAAATGATATATAATGACTGAATAAATGATGTATAACAACTGTATAAAAATAATAATACTAATAAAAATTTGTATTTATGTAAATTATAATATGACTGACTCCCCCTAGAATTAAGCGTTGTGGGAGTTTTCCGCAGATACTGAACTATTAAAGTTTTATGAAAGACAATAGGATAAATATTTAAAGTTATACAATTTATTTAATTTGCTAAAAAAGAGATGTATAATCAAAAATGAAAAAGAAGCAGGGTGTGAGGGGAGAGTTTTGTGATTTGGTAAGCCAAAGGTTTTAACTAAAACCCCATGAAGTGCTTGGGAATGAAATTTGATTAAAATAAATAGCTTGAGGTTCCATAATAACATAGAGATCAGAAAGGATAGGCTTTTTTTTTTTAGTATCAAACAATTGTACTTATTTTTTGTTATTTTTAAATTAAATCCTTATAATTGTACATACCTATGGGGTACAGAGTACTATTTCATATTTCAGTACCTGTGTACAATATGGAATGATAAAATCAGAGTGATTAGCTTTTCTATCACCTCAAAAATTTAGCATCTCTTTGTTCTGTTAACATTCAAAATCCTGTCTTCTAGTTATTTTTAAATATACAGAAAATTGTTGTTAACTAATATCTTTCTCTAGTCCTATAAAACACTGGAACTTACTCTTCTTAGCCAACTATAATTTAGCATCCCTTAACCTACCCATCCTTATCCCCCCACCACTTCTCTACGTCTATTAATCCTTATTCTTCTATTTCTGTGAGACCAGCATTTTCAGCTTACCGGTACAAGTAAGAATTTGCAGAATGCACCTTTCTATGTCCAGATGATTTCATTTGGGTAAGGTCCTTTATGTTTATCCGTGCAGTTGCTAATGACAGTAGTTCTCCCATTTCTGATGGATGAATAATATTCCAGTTTGTAAATACACCAAATTTTTAAAAATCCACTCATATGTTTTATTTAATTATTTATTTAAAAGATTTTTGCTATAGGGTATATGCACTCACTGGAGAGACAAAGAGAGACAGAAAGTGAGAAATCACCCCCAGGGGGAATAGCCATGCTGGAATCCCTTCTCCATTCTCCTCTCAAGATTTTGGGCACACACGCACATGCACCTAGGGTGAGCTTTTGAGCCGCCAGCTCTGGCACTTGAACCAAGGTCAGCCCTGTGAGAGTCCAGTGACATAACCACTACACCATTTGCTGGTCCTGAGCTGCTCAGCTGTTGATAAACACTCAGATTGATGCCATTCCTTAGTTACTGTGAATAGCACTGCAATAAATATGGAGTTTGCACAGTCCTATCTATTATCCTATAGATAAGGTTGAAATAAAAAGCTTTCAAAAACAAGTTTTCCTGGAACTAGCAGTTAGCACAATGGTTATGTCACTGCACTCTCATGTAGTCAACCACGGTTCAAGTCTCAGACCTGGTGGCTTAAACTCATGCCAGGCGCGTGTGCATGCATGCCCAAGATCCTGAGAGGAGAATGGAGAAGAAGGGATTGCAGCATGGCCAACCCCCCTGGGAGGTGATTTCTTGCTTTCTTTCTGTCTCTCTCCTCTTTTTTTTGGGGGGGGGGAATCCCCCCTAAAAAAAAAACCCCCCAAAAAAAAAAAAAAAAAAAAAAAGTTTTTCTTAACAAACAAAAGAAAAACTACATAAAATTCCTTATTATTCAAAATCAATTTCAGGATTTTTTAACAATAACCAAATTCTAACTTCATTTTAGAGATCAAACTAATAAATAATACAACTATTTGAGTACTTAAATAGCAGCTTCTTTTTTTGAAATGCAAAATCGTTTTTTAATTTTATTATTATATTTTATATTACATGTAATCACATGTATCTTTACAGGGCATTACATTTCTTTTTGCAGCATGATTACCATGCATATCAGTCAAGACAAAGACATTACTATCCACATCATCATCAAATAACTTTTCATTTTTTAGATTATTATTATTATTTATTCTTAATTTTTTTTATACATTCAATCACTACACATCATTTGGCTTATAAAAAGAATTTACCTAACACGAAATATACTTGAATACCTCTTCAGTTTAATATCTTTCCAGAATAGATGTAAATATGGGTGAAGAAAAATTAAATGTCGGTGATTAAAGGCCTTTTTATTTTATTGTCTGTTTGTATTTTAAATTAAATTAATTAATTACTAATGTTCTGCCATACTCCAAGTCTACTGACAGGAAATCAGCTAGCTGTCAAGCACAGTTTATGTTTCTGAAGCAATGTGAATTATTATTATTATTTTATGTGAGGAAAAAGTAACACAAATGGAAAACAGCTGTCAGGCACAATTCGATTCATTATTGTTTAATGCAATATACAGAGGTAGAATACGATGAAATATTAATTCCACTAAAAATAGAAATGCAGTCCTGGACATTTCTCTTAGTTCCTGACAGTAGATAGGGAGCCAACATAAAGCTGCAGGATTGCCAGGGGATTACGTGTGTCAGCCGGTCTTCATCTTGTCACCAGAAAGGTTGAAGGATGGTCATATAGCTATGGGTGGTAATACCAGAAGAAGCTTCTTTTTTCTTACATTTCAAACAAAATAATTTGTGGACAGCATTGAAAACAGTCATTAATTTAAATCTTCTTAAGATATTATTATAAATCATTTTACAAGACAAATTTAATACTATGTCTCAAGGAATATTTGCCTTTTGTGGTTGCCTTGGTTTTAACTGGTCAACAAAGTAGTTATTAATTTCATAATTTAGTTTTTCCTCAGTTAGAAAATGGATATTCATTCCTACCAAAGAAAAGGTAAGCCATATTAATAAAGTTGTGAAATGAATATACTTATATATCATTCTGATTCCTTCTTATTCTGTCTACCAAGGGCTTTTTATATTTTTTTAATTGCAATCTCTAGGAAGAGAGAAATAGTGAGAAAGAGAGAGAGAGGAGAAAGCATCACCAGTAACACATGATTATGCTGAAATCTCATCTTCTTTTCTCTATCTTGTCAGGATTCTGGGCATGTATGTACACACATCCAGCGTGTTTTCAAGATGCCAAGACTTGAACTCAAACCAGCTATGTAGAATCTAACTCTCTTAACTACTAGGCTTTGCAGTTGACTCCTGGCTTTTTTGTTTTGTTTGTTTTTAATTTGTCAGGGGGCACATACATTTACTGGACAGAGACAAAGAGAGAGGAGAGAAAGAGAGAGCGAGAGAGTGAGAGAGAAAGCATGCCCCATGGGAGATGGTGATGTAGCAAAACCTCCCCCATTTCCCTCCTTTCATGATTTCAGGCACACATGCACATGCACCCAATGCGTCTCTCAAGTCAACTGCTCCAGGGCTGAAACCATGCTATTGATCAAGTACGATCTGGCTGCCTTAACCATCAGACCAAGGGTTGGCCCTCTTTTTGCATTTGTAAAGAATTTTTTAAAAATAGGACTGTGACATGTAAGTAAACTGTGAAAAACTACGTCTGTTTTGACTCATCTCATCATTGAGTGTTTAGCAAGAAATAGGTGTTACTATTGAATACTTGATGAAATAGCACAGGGTTTTCACTGTATGAGTCATAGACTAGCAGTGGCATAAAAGAGGATGGTCTTTAGGCTGGCTATATCATCAGTAGGATTAATATAAATATTCCTACCTAACCATAAAGCAACCCACATATGAAGAATAAACATATTAATTTATATCATTCAGTTCATTATTTACTTTTTTGTTTGTTTTTCATCCAGGTAGAGCTCACAACTTAGCAAGAATCTATAACCTTATCTGCAATGACAGGTGTCCTGTCATGTTTTTTTTCCATATTTTTCACAGATTCAACTCCTGTTTTGGATACCTTATAGACATGGAATAAATACTTATTAAATTAAAATAGATCATATATTTTAATATGACAAAATCAATAAATGCAATGGAGAAGAGATAAAGCAAATATATAAAACTGTTACCTATTTTCTTATAGACAGGAAAAAACTTAACACATTAAAATTGAGCTTCAAAACAGTTCTTTTGGCACTGTGGAAATGCAGGTATGTAAGTAGTGCAATAAACCTCTTCTTTACCTTGATTTCTCTGAAGGTTTTAAGACAAAGGAGGAGATAGGCAGGGCTTATAGTCTGCATGTTGCAACTTAATCTCTGCTTGGGTTTGTGGTTATTCATTGGGGAGAAGTAACTCATGATAATCAGTAACTAAGCTTGGAGGAATTGATGAGAGCTGTTTTGAAGGAGTGTGTGATAAAGTGGTAGCCATAGGATTATAAAGAAAAACTGAGTCTCTTTACCTTAAAAAGCAATTAACTATTGACTATTCATTTTGTGTTGTTATAAAGTTTAAGAGACACATAGAAACTAAAACTAGGGCTTACCTCACAGCCTAGTGATTGAGAGAATTCATTTCACAGGACCAATCACAATTCAAATCCAAGCTCTGGGATGTTGAAAATCCAAGCCCTGGGGTGTTGAAAAGTACACCAGGTGTATATGTGAATGAACCCCAAGTCTTGATAAGGTGGAGAAAAGGGAGGAAAAGGATTGTGATGTAACCATACCCCATTAAGGGATGCCTGCTCCCACTCCCACTCTCTCTGTCTCTCTGTCTCTGAGAAAGCACACACCCTCTGGTGATTTCAGAAAAGGAAACTAAAATTAAAATGGTATGATATGTATGAAAAATCATAGTTTTAAATGTATTCATTCCCATTTTTTATGTATTCCATAATCTATCACATCAGTTCTTATATATGTTTAGAAATTATAACAGCTACAATAATTATATATTCTGTGTCTTCACAATAAAAAGTGTTACTTAAAATTTATAATATTCAAAGAGACATCTCTATCAGTTATTTTCTTTCAAAAAGCAGAAAGATAATTGTCAGTAACATTTTACTTGGTAGAAATGAGAAAATTAAAAGAGCAATTATCTTTTTTTACTTTCAAATTAAGCCATCATTGGTATAAAATCATCAATTAGACAAATAGCTGTAGTTGAAGAATGATATTTCAGAGCCCACAAAATACCTAGTGCCCTTAAATTGAATTCAATTCATTATCACAATTTTTTCTTTTGACAAGTACTATTACTTTCTGTACTCAGAAATATTTAAAGCAAACTATATATTTTCCAAGGCTCAAAGCGTATTTCTTTGATAGTATCTATTTTTTTTTTGACTAACATGAGAGGTCTCCAAAGGTACATGGCAAATGTATGTTATGAAAATAAATTTATTCTTAGATTTCATAAAAATATTTGCCCCAAAATAAATTCATGCTTTAATTCTACTTTTCTACAAACTTTTAACATCCATTGCTATAGTATTAGAATAATAAAATATGTGAAATAGGAAATGTTTGTTGGCATCCAGAATAGATTACTCTATCTTCAAACACTTTTAGGGTGTCTAGGCTTAAATTTTTTAATTATCTTTTTAATTCATCAGAGGACTTGAGCACTAGCCAGAGAGAGACCAAGAAAAGTCAGGGAGAAAGAGCATGTAGGAGATATTACTGAAGCAGATATTAAATATGAGGTTCTGTGACAGGTGGAGAAGTTTAGTTAAAAATCTTAAACTTGCTTCTAAGTCTTCAACTGCAGAAAATATACATAATCTCCAGGTTGGCATAACTTTTAAATAAGTGCAATTTTACTTCAGATTGTTAAAGAAATATATTTACAACTCTACATATTTTACTAACTTGATGACATAGGATATTGTGAAAGCCCAATACCAGATTCATGACCAAGAGATGCCCAGGTTTTTGTCCTATTCTCACGAAGAATTAGAGAAGTAGACAAAGGAAGGAGTAGTAAAGCAGAGTGTATTAAGAAAGAGAGAGGGAAGAACAGAATTCCTAAACAGGGAAGGGTCCCAGAAATGGGTTGCAGAAAAGGAGACGTGATTAAGAGGCTTTTATCTAGCACTCCAAATAGTGGGCTGATTCTTTGCTAAGGAAGTGAGCTTCAGAAAATGGTCACATGATAGTCTGGTTAATTTATTTTCTCATGCACTGTGGGTCCAGTAGACCATATCAATCTCCACATTTTGTTTGAATGTGGTTAGCAACTAGAAACTGTTGCCGTAGCTATAGCTGTTTTGATCCCTAATGCAGTCAGCTCTTTGATTAAACTTAGCCACTGTGTCTCTATCTTGGGTCTTATCTCCTAATTATACATTCAAAGCCTATCTTTTACCTCATTGGTATCTCCTGTAGCAGCTAGCATAAAATTTCTTTTCTGTAAACATTTAACAATTAAATGGTTGAAAGATTAAGCTTTTATAGGAGTGATACATAGTCAGAGTTCATTTATTAAGGATAAATGTATTTGAGCTAAGAGATAATAATCCAAAAATTATGAACATTTAGGAAATGTGGTTATGCACTTAACTTAGTAATTCAAAATTCTTCAATAAGTGTTATTAATCAACCACCAAATAATTAACATGTGGTACTAAAAAAAGCATTAGGCATGAATTTTGACCTAATGGATACATAACTTAATAAAGGAAAGAAAATAATAATAAATCATTATTAAAATATCGTATGTCACAAAAATATAATATACCACAAAATAATGTGATAAAGATGTTCAGGGGTGAGAAAATTTATTTTATTGCTGTATAGAATACCTTAATGAGATTCTGACATGAGGTTAGAAGTATTTTCTCTTGATGATCTTTCAGATTTATTTTATTCCAATATCCTTATGTTTTCCTAACTTTTGCAAAAGGCATATTCGGGGCCAGCATATTCAGGCAGTTAAGGTGTTGAACTCTCACATGGATGACTACAGATCAAGTCTGGGACCTGGTAGCTTGTTTTCTCACCTCCCCTTTCTGTTTCTCTCTGGTCAAATTAAAAAGTAATACTAAATTCAATTAAATAATTCTTTTTTTAAAAAAGGGATATTCAGGGGACCAGTAGTTAGTGTAATGGGTATGTCGCTGAACTCCCATGTAGTCGACTGCGGTTCACGTCCTGGACCTGGTGGCTTAAAACTCACAGTGGTTGCCTGTGCGTGCATGCCCAAGATCCCGAGAGGAAAACGGAGGAGAAGGGATTACGGCGTGGCCATCCCCCCTGGGGTGTGATTTCTCGCTTTCTATCTCTCTGCTTCTCTCTGTCTGTCTGGTGAGCGTGCCCTCTAGCAAAAACCTCTCCAAAAAAAAAGGGATATTCATTGCAGTCTATTTGAGATGAAAAGAAAATGGAAACATCTGGTAAATTCCCATTATATACCATCTAAAAACATTTAAACAAAATTCTAAAATATTGTTTCAACATGTTATCAGTGTACATTATTCATCAGATATCCTAATGTCTTCTTTGTACTTAGGCTTTGAAATTTAAAACTGTATCTACTGAGTCATCAGAAAAGTCATGACATATTTTTACATAGAAAATCATAGAAAAATACTTTGTGAATTTCCCAACAGTCCAATATATATACAGATACATAAAATACACACACACATACACATATAAATACACATAGATGTATGCATTTTTAAAAATTTGTCAGGTGTATCCACTCACTGAAGAGAGAGAGTAAGAGGGAAAGCATGAAAATATACCCACCCCTCCACCTCCCCATGGGGCAAGGTCATGGCACAATCCCTTCTCTTTTATTCCTCCTGTCAGAATTTTGGGCACACACACACATCCAACATGCAAAACTATATATCCCACAATTAGAGCACACCTCAATTTAGACTAGCTTCATTTTATGTGCTCAGAAGCCACATGTGGATGTTGAAAAATATGGAATAGTTTAACTCTAGATAGGATGAATAGAACAATATATGAATACTAATTTATTTTTGTTTTCCAAAAGTCACAAAGTCTTAAAATATGCTATATTTGTTTTTGTTTTTGTCAGCTTGTTATATGTGACCAATAATGTCTTTTCATGTATTTTCCGGATAGCTATTAAGTTATGCAAATTTATGACTTTTATGATTTTCCTAGGTATTTTGTTGACTATTGTTATAAATATTATCTATTTTATGTTTACTTAATTATTTAAATTCCATTTCAATCTCCACAATTTTCTAATTTCCTTTGCTATTTCCTCCTTGACCCATGAGGTATGTAGATATATGAGGAGATTTCATTTCTTTGTTTATTTTTTTCTATTTAAATTCCATTGTGGTATGGAGACATACTTGATATAAGTTGAATCCATTTAAATTTATTTATTTATTTATTTATTTAGGAGAGTTTTTCACTGTAGGGCGCGTGCGCTCGCCAGACAGACAGAGAGAGACATAGAGACAGAAAGCGAGAAATCACCCCCCAGGGGGATGGTCACGCCGCAATCCCTTCTCCTCCATTCTCCTCTTGGGATCTTGGGCACGCACGCACACGCGCCCGGCGTGAGTTTTAAGCCACCGGGTCCGGGACACGAACCGCGGTCGACTACGTGGGAGTCCAGCGACATAACCATTACGCTAACTGCTGGTTCCCTTCCATTTAAATTTATTGAAACTTGTTTTATTGATTAATATATATGTTCTATCACAAAGCATGGTCCATGCATAATTGAGAAGAATCTGTATTTGGAGGTTCGTTTGTATTGTTCTGTGTCCCTTTGGTTAACCTGATTCATGGTGTTGTTACAGTCTCCTAAATCTTTTTTATTTTCAGTTTAATTAGTCTATCAATGACGGAAAGTGACAGATTGAAATCTGCGACTAATGTAGGAATATACATTTCTCTTTTCCATTCTGAAAGTTTTTGCTTTATATATAATAGTTCAAGTCTTTCTTAAGTGTGTATATACTTATACTAGTTATGTGTTCCTAATGTAGTGACAGTTTTACTGTTATAAAATATCTTTTTGTCATTAAGAATTATGTTTTAAAGTCTATGTAGTTGACATGACTATAATTATTTAATTTAGTTTAATTTTCCTTTTTATTTTCAACTCATTACAGTATATAGTTAAAGTTTGCTTTTCTATCCAGTGTAACAGCTCATGTCTTTTAATTGGAGTGTTTAGGCTATTCAATATTAGTGTGATTATTGATATGATTTATGTTTATTTTCTATTTCACTTCATGCTTTTATGTATCTCATTTTTGCTCATATTTGACTTATTTTGTATTAAATAAATACATTTTAGGATACTATTAAAATTCTTCAGTAATTACTTAATCATGTTTTTTGGTGTTTTCTTATTGGTTAGTTGAGGAATAATTTTACACATTTTGACTAACTACAGACTAGATTAATACTAACATAGTTCAAGTAAAATATAGAGATATGTTCAAATACAGCTTTAATTGCTCCCTTTTTTGGTCTATTATTGGCACATATGATAATCTTTATATAACACACTCAATAATGAGGTGTTATAATTATTAATTTATGCTATCTTATACATACAAAGAGTTAAGAAAATAGATGAAATTTATCTGTAGATAAATTTCTATCTGAAGTCATTTTGTTTAATTTTAGAACTTTCAGTATTTCTTTTTTTTTTTTTTTGGAGATATAGGGTGCGAGCGTGCGCCCGACAGACAGAGAGAGACATAGAGACAGAAAGCGAGAAATCACCCCCCACGGCGGATGGTCATGCCGCAATCCCTTCTCCTCCATTCTCCTCTTGGGATCTTGGGCATGCACGCACACGTGCCCGGTGTGAGTTTTAAGTCACCGGGTCCGGGACGCGAACCGCGGTTGACTATGTGGGAATCCAGCGACATAGCCATTACGCTAACTGCTGGTTCCCAGAACTTTCAGTATTTCTTATAAGGGCATCTTATAGAAACAAACTCCTTCAATTTGTATTTACCTTAAAATACCTTTATATCATTTTTTAATTTTGATAGCTATAGAGTTTTTGTTTGGTAGGCATATATCTGCATCTTTGGTCCATAGAGTTGTTTTGTTTTGTTTTGTTTTGCCTTTCAGCACTTAGAATATATCCACTGTCTTCTGGCTTTGACTTTACATGGAGAAGGCAGTTGTTACTGAGTGTTGCATTCCTCCTGTAAATGAGTCCATTTTTCTCTTGTTGCTTTGAAAATGATCTTTTTTATGTTTTATCTTCAATGGTTGACTATAATATGTCTATGTGTAGTTCTTAGATGTGCAGATAATTTTGGTTTTGTATGTTTAGTTTCAGTTTTGGGTTTAGTTTTTGTTGTAAGATGCATACACTCACCAGAGAGAGACAGAAAGAGAGAGGGGAGAAAAGTGAGAAATTGCCCCTCAGAGGAATAGCCACATTGCAATTCCTTCTCCATTCTCCTCTCAAGATTTTGGGCACACATACATGCACACCCAGTGTGACTTTCAAGCTGCTGGGTTGTGGACTTGAACCATGGAGTCGGCTATGTGTGATTCAATGCCTTAACCTCAACACAATCTTCTGGCCCTGACTGTAGACAGTTTGAATCAGCTTTTTTTTCCTTTTTTTTTTTTTTTTCTATAGAGCATGTGCACTCACCAGAAAGAGAGAGATAGAAAGCGAGAAATCCCCCACCAGGGGGGATGGCCACGCCGCAATCCCTTCTCCTCCATTCTCCTCTCGGGATCTTGGGCACACATGCACATGTGTCTGGCGTGAGTTTTTTTAAGCCACTGGGTCTGGGACATGAACCCTAGTCAACTACATGGGAGTCCAGCGACATAGCCATTACACTAACTGCTGGTCCCATGACAGTTCGAATCAAATTTGGGAAGATTTTACTTCAAAAATTTCTTCCCTCTCTCTAATTTCCTGTACCTTCGCTCTCTAATTCTCATTACACATATGTTATAGATTTGATTGTTTTCCCACAGCTCTCCGAGGCTCTCTGCATTTTCTTTAATCCTTTTTCTACCCAATTTACAGATTGTAGGATTTTTATTTATTTATCTTCAGTTTCACTGATTAATTTTTCTGCCAGTTCAAATTTAACTCTTGTAGTAAAACTCTTTCTTATGTTATTATCCTTTTCAACACGAGATATTCCATTCTTTTAATATTTCTATCTTAATTATTTACATATCTTCCTTTAATTCTTTAAACATAGTTTCCCTTAGTTCTTTGAACATGTTTATTGGAGTTATTTTGAAATGTGGTCTACTGCAATTAAATCCAAGATAAGAGGACATTAAGAAATTGACTCGATAGACAATATTTTTCCTGTAGTATGAGTTATATGTTTCCCTTTTATTTGAAAAGTGAATATTTCAGATAATATATTATAGCAATTATGGATATCTTTTTCTCTCAAGATGATTTTGTTGTTTTGTATTTGTTTGTTTGTTTGTTTGTTTAAAAACTTGTCAAACTAAATTTATGAGAATAGTCTCTTTTCAGTGGGTTATTACTTTTGTATCTGCTCAGACTTATTTAATTAATTGCCAAAGAGTATATGCACTCATCAGAGAGAGACAAAGAAACAGAGAGACGGAGAAAGAAGGAGACAACACTCTCCCAATGGTGTGTGGTCCCACTGCAACTCCTTTCCCTCCATTTCTCCATCCTGTTGGAATTTTGGGGCATGCACACACATATGCTCAGTATGTTTTTCAAGTTTCTATGGCCAAGACTAGAACCACAGTTGGCCATATGGAATCTTGCTCCCTTAGCCCGTAGACTGCTAATCTGACCCCTTGGATTTAACAAATATTAAGTAATGTGTACATAATTTTAAAGTCTAGCTTCATAGTTATCATCCCTGCATGTTTTTAACTTAGTGGTCAATTAGATAAAGATTTATATTCAACAATCTCAAGCCAGTAAGTTTTCTCTCTAATGTGTCTATTTGTGAGTGAGGTTAGAAAACTGCAATGAACATTAAGTCATTTTTAAGTCTCCCTAGCTTTTACTTTCCATAGAGCCATTTTGTATTTCTCATTCATATGTTCACAGCCCAGTATTGGTGAGAAATGTGAAGCGTACTTGGGCTCTCTCCACTTTTTATTGCTCATATACACCAGCTAAGACATACATATACTTCTTCTGAGCCTACAATTTTAGACACTTAGAGCTCCCCTCCAGCCTCAAAGATGTCAGTTCCATCAACAATATCATTGTGTGTGATGAATGACCTCTTAAGTCAAGCGAATCTCCTTTCAAATACCATAATATCTATCACTCTTATGGCCTTTTCTGTCTGATTAAGCCCCACATCAATGAAGTTGGATGGTGGGGATGTAGTGGGGGAGGCAACCTTAGGCCAGAATACTCCAAGATCAACTGTTCTTACACGAAATTAGGAAGGCTTTAAAGAGTAAGTACTTCTCAGAATGTTGTATGAATTTGGAAAATTTCAAAGAACAGAAATAGTTGTTTTGGTCAATTTGCCAAGGTTCATATTTATCTTTTGGGTAAATGCTTGTCTAAGCTCACTACATCATAGCTGTATATGGTTCTTTTTTTAAAAAATAGGCAGCACAATGTACATTGCATTTTTAATATTTTTTTTTTTAGAAATAATGTATTGTCTAGAATGATGATGCTTTTCTTCTCTTAGAAGCCTAGGTACAGTTTAACTCTAGATTAAAGTGACTCTAAGTTGAGCATAGATTGCTTAGAATCTTATTTGCACCCTAAGTGCACTGCCAAATTGCATTGCTCTATCACTGTTTTTAATGTTTTTATCCCTTTATTAGACATGGATACCAATCGTGTGTTCTTAGCCCTTTGATAGACTCAAGAATATTGTCTTTAGTTTTGGAAACTACCTAATTTTCAAGGGTGAAAAAAATGACCCCACAACCTACATTGAAATATTTGACCTTTATAAAAAAATTATGATTTTAATTTATTTTACAGAGTCAATCACTATAGATTACTACAACTTATAAAATGGATTTACCCAACATGAACACACGTTACACCATACCAGTTGAAGATATCATACATGTTATCATCAACAGACAATCCTCCATTTCTGTGTCCCTCAAATACCTTGCCTTTCTATTTTTTTCCTTGATCCCTTTTTTCTCACCTTCCCCCATCTCACACCCTCTTTCCACACTGTCTCCAGCATTCATAACCATATTCCATGCTTCTATATCCTTTATTCTTTCATTTTTTACCAGAGAGGTTGGACAGCTGGTATATATTTAGTGGAAATGTACAATGTCTCTCTTTCACAGCCTGGCTTGTTTCATTAAGCAGTAAACCTCCCATATTTGTCCACTTTCTATCAAATGCCAGGGTCTTGTTGTTTTGTGGTTGAGTAGTACTCCACAGTGTGTATGTGCCACACTTTTTTAATCCATTCATCTATTCATGGGCATTTGGGTTGGTCCCATGTCTTAGCAATTGTGAATAATGCTGCAATAAACATAGATGTGAATGCACTTTTCCAACTGAGAATTTTCCTATCTTCAGTGTAGATACACAGGAGTGGAATTGCTGGATCATATGGTAGCTCTATTTGTAGATATTTGAGGAACCTCCATATTGTCCTCCACAGTGTCTAGATTACATTCCCACCAACAGTGTAGGAGAGTTCCCCTTTCAATACATCCCCACCAGCATTTATTATTTATTATTATTATTAACAGACAATCCTCCATTTCTGTGTCCCTCAAATACCTTGCCTTTCTATTTTTTTCCTTGATCCCTTTTTTCTCACCTTCCCCCATCTCACACCCTCTTTCCACACTGTCTCCAGCATTCATAACCATATTCCATGCTTCTATATCCTTTATTCTTTCATTTTTTACCAGAGAGGTTGGACAGCTGGTATATATTTAGTGGAAATGTACAATGTCTCTCTTTCACAGCCTGGCTTGTTTCATTAAGCAGTAAACCTCCCATATTTGTCCACATTCTATCAAATGCCAGGGTCTTGTTGTTTTGTGGTTGAGTAGTACTCCACAGTGTGTATGTGCCACACTTTTTTAATCCATTCATCTATTCATGGGCATTTGGGTTGGTCCCATGTCTTAGCAATTGTGAATAATGCTGCAATAAACATAGATGTGAATGCACTTTTCCAACTGAGAATTTTCCTATCTTCAGTGTAGATACACAGGAGTGGAATTGCTGGATCATATGGTAGCTCTATTTGTAGATATTTGAGGAACCTCCATATTGTCCTCCACAGTGTCTAGATTACATTCCCACCAACAGTGTAGGAGAGTTCCCCTTTCAATACATCCCCACCAGCATTTATTATTTATTATTATTATTATTTTTAATTTTAGCTATTCTGATTGGGGCAGGTGGTATCTCATTGTGGTTTTGATTTGCATCTTTCTTATGATAAGGGATATTGAGCATTTTTTCATATACTTTTTGGCTGTTCTTATATCTTCCTTAGAGCATTGCTTTCTCATTTTCCCATCTTTTAATTGGGAAAAAAACATTGGGTTGATAAATATTTTAAGTAAGCTGCTCCAATTTCCTATTTATTCTGGTTATCAGTCCCTTTTCTGGGGCATAGTTTACAAAAGTATTCTCCCATCCTAAGGATTATTAATTCACACTGTGCCTTTTGCTGCGCAGAAACTTCTTAATCTGATGTAATCCCACTTGGTTTATTTTGGAATTATTATGTTTGTTTTGGGGGTCATATTTAAGAAGGCTTTGTCTCCCAGAGTTTCCCCATTGTTTTTCACCATTAGTTTTACAGTTTGAGGTCTCATGTTTAGATCTTTGATTTACTTTCATGGTCTTTCATGATTAGAGACAAATTCTATGTCTTTTCTAGATCTGTGAAGAATGCCTCTGGTAGTTTGTTTGAGATTGCATCAAATATGTGCATTAATTTTGGTAGAATTGCCATTTTGATTATATAAATTCTTCCAATCCAGGAACACGGGATGTCCTTCCTTTTTTTTGGAGAGAATTTCGCTACAGGGCGCGTGTGCTCACCTGACAGAGAGAGACATAGAGACAGAAAGTGAGAAATCACCCCCCAGGGGGGATGGTCATGCCACAATCCCTTCTCCTCTATTCTCCTCTCGGGATCTTGGGCACACATGCACACGCGCCCGGCGTGAGTTTTAAGCCACTGGGTCCGGGACGCGAACCGTGGTCGACTATGTGGGAGACCAGCGACATAGCCATTATGCTAACTGCTGATTCCCTGTCCTTCCATTTTTATGGTCATTTTTTTTTTTTTTAGATTTTCATAGTTTTTCTTGTAGTGGTCTTTGACTTCTTTGATTAGATTTATACCTAGGTAACTTGTATATTTTGTGACTATGATAAAAGGGTTACTTTCTTCAGTTCTAGCTCAGTCTGCTTGCTTTTCTTATATAGCAATGCTATAGATTTTTGTATGTTGATTTTACCATATTCATTTATCACTTCCAAGAGTTTTTTCACGGATACCTTTAGATCTTCTATATACATAATCATGTCATTTGTTTTCCCTATTTGAATGGCTTTTATTTCATTATATTTTCTGATTGTATTGGCTAGGACTTCCTGCGCTATATTTAAAATAAATGAATAAAGTGGGCAGCTTTGTCATGTACTAGTTTTTAGTGGAAAAACTGAAAGCAGTCAGTAAGATGTTACCTTTGGATTTTTTATATATGACTTTTATTGTGTTGAAAAATGTCCCCTCTATGACAATTTTGCTGAGAGTCTTAATTATGAAGGAATGATATATTTTATCAAATGCTTTTTCTGCATCAATTTATATGATCATATGTTTTATCTATCTTTCTGTTAATATTGTGTGTTATGTTTATGATTTTGCATATACTGAACACCCTTGCATCCCTGGAATAAAGCCTACTTAGTTCTGATATATAATCATTTCCCTATGTTGTTGGATTCAATTTGCTAGTATCTTGTTGAGAATTTTTACATCTATATTCATTAGAGATAGTTGTCTGTAGTTTTACTTTTTTGTCATGTTCTTATCTGTTTTGGAGATGAGGGTGATGGAGGCTTCATAAAATGAATTTGGGAAGGTTCCTTCCTTTTGGATCTTTAGAAATAATTTGGGAAGTAAAGGGTTACCTCTTCTTTAAAACTTTTGTAGAATTCAGAAGTGAAGCCATTAGGACCTGGGCTTTTATTGTTGGTAGTTTGTTTATTACTGATTCAATCTCATGACTTTTTATAGATTTATTCATGCTTTCTGTGTCTTCCTGATACAGTCTTGGTAGAATATATGTTTCCAGGAATTTGTCTCTCATCCAAGTTTTCTTGGTTGTTGGTGTATAGTTGCTCACAGTATTCTCTAATGACGTTTTGCATTTCTATGTCTGTTGTAATTTTGCCTGCCTCATTGCAAATTTGATTTATCTGGTTCCTTTCTCTCTTCTTCTTAATTAGTCTAGCTAATGGTGTGTCAATTTTGTTTATCTTTTCAAACAACCAGCTTTTGATTTCATTTATTTTCTGTATAGTTCATTTATTTTCTGTTTTATTTATTTCTGCTTGATTCTTTATTATTTTTTTTCTCCAGGCATTTTTTTTATGTTTTTTTGTTGTTTGACCAGTTCCCTAAGGCATGATATTAAGTTGTCCATTTGCCACCTTTCATCTGTTTTCTTGTGCGTACTAAGTGCTATGAACTTCCTTTTATGACTACTTTTGTTGTGTCCCATAGGTTATAGAAATTCGTGTGCTAATTATCATTGATTTCAATGAATCTTTTGATTTCAGTCTTAATTTATTCATCAGCTCTGAAATCATTGGAGGGGTAGGTGGTTTACTTTCCATATGTTTGTGTATTTTGTTTTATTTTTTCCAAATATATCCAATTTAATTCCATCAAAATCAGATAAGATGTTGGATATAGTTTCCATGCCTTTGAATCTGTAAAGGCTTGTTTTGTGGCCTATGATGTGGTCAATCTTTGAAAAGGTTCCATACGGGGTTAAGAAAAATGTATATTTCATGGATTTTGGGTAGAAGGTTCTAAAGATGTCTGTCAAGTCCATTTGATTTAGAGTCATTTAGATCCTGTAGCTCTTTGCTTTTTTTTTTGTCTAAATGATTTGTCCATAGGATATAGTGGGATGCTGAGATCCCCAACAATTAGTGCATTTCAGTCCATCTCTCCTGTTAGATCTAGCAGTCTTTTCTTTATTGTTTGGGCGATACTGGGTTGGGTGCATAGATATTTATAAGCCGTTTTACTACTAACTAATATTCTTCTTTGTCTCTTACAGATTTTGCCTGAAATCAGTACTGCGACTCTAGCCCTTTTTTGATTTCCATTGACATGAAATACCTTTTCCAGACCTTCGTTTTTATTCTATTTATGTCTTTATAGGTGAGATGGTTTATTATTTTTCTTTTTTAGAGAAGTTTGCTATATTGCACATGCACTCGCCAAAAAGACAGAGAGAGACAGAGAGACAGTAAATGAGAAATCCCCCACCCCTCCCAGGGGGGATGGCCACACCACAATCCCTTCTCTTCTATTCTCCTCTTGCGATTTTGGGCATACACACACACGAGTACAGTGTGAGTTTAAGCCACCGGATCTGGAATTCAAACCACAGTCAACTACATGGGAGTTGTCCAGCAACATAGCCATTATGCCAACTGTTGGTTCCGATGAGGTGGTTTCTCGTAGGCAACAGATAGAGGTTTTTTTTCTTTTTAATTTTTTTTTTTTTAATCTATTCTGTCAATCTGAATCTCTTCATTGGACAATTTAATCTACTAACATTCAATGTTATTATCAGTATTTCTGGAGTTGTCCTTACCATTATAATTATCTTAGGCATTTTCTTTTTTCTTTTTTTTTATTTTTTGGTTCTCTTATGTCTGTCTATCTCTCTTTAGTTTTCCTAGTATAACACTCCCCTCAGTACTTTGTGAAGAGCTGGCCTGGTTTTGGTAAATCTTTCAGGCTTTGTTTTTCTGTGAATATTTTTATCTTTCCTTCCCATTTGAAGGTTAATCTTGCAGGTACAGTAATATTGGTTGAAATAGTTGTTTTTTTTATTTTTTAACACTTTGAATATAGCTTCCCATTCTTTCCTTGCTTGCATTGTTTCTACTGAGAGATCTGATGTTAGCCTGATAGGATAACCTTTGTAAACATCTTGATGTTTCTGTCTCATCATTTTTATATTATTATCTTTATCTGTGATTTTGGCCAGTCTGGCTATGATGTGCCATGGAGAGGATTTTCTTGAGTTGTTTCTATTTGGGGTCAGCTCTATTTCTTAGATCTGGATGTTTGAATGCTTCTCTAGGTTTGGAAAATTTGGAATAGATTATCAATGCTCTTATTAGATTTTTCACTTTCTGGTATGCCAATTTGAATGTTTGAGAGTTAAATCGTATCTAGTATTTCCTCTATATTGTCCTCTTTTTTTTGTTTATTATTATTTTTTTTTTCTAGATCAGAGGTTTTGTCTTCTATATCTGAGATTCAATCTTTTGCATGATCTAATCTGTTCCTTTTTTTTTTTTTTTTGGAGAGTTTGTTGCTATAGAGTGCGTGCACTCGCCAGACAGACAGAGACAGACAGAGAGACAGAAAGCGAGAAATCACTCCCTGGGGGGATGGTCACACCGCAATCTCTTCTCCTCCATTCTCTTCTCAGGATCTTGGGCATGCACGCACAGGTGCCCAGCGTGAGTTTAAGCCACTGGATCCAGGACTCAAACCATGGTCGACTATGTGGGAGTCCAGTGACATAGCCGTTATGCTAACTGCTGGTCCCCTAATCTGTTCTTAATACCTTTGAGGGAGGTTTTGATTTCCTGTATTACAGCCTTCATCTCTAACAGTTCCACTTGATTATTTTTTAAGCTGGGCTTTTGTTCTCTCAAATCTTGGAAGGACTTCCTCATCTCCCTGAGATTTTTGTACCCTTTTTCTTACATCTCATTTAGTTTTGTTTCTATGAATATTCTGAATTATTTATCTGACATTTCCATGAGTTTCATTGTATTATCTGTGGATAATGAGGACTTGTTCTTTTCCCTTGAAGGAGAGATATCTTGATTTTTCATGTTTCTTGTGCCTCTGCACTGGATTCTAGTCATCTGATGGATTATTCATTTCTCCCAAATTTATTGGACTTAATTCTGTAATGTCAGGTGAAAAGATGCACTCTACTCTGCTGTGTTCTTCAAAGGGGCCTCATGTTCTGATGAGAAAATGGTGTATGTAGCCAAATTGAGGTGCTTAGTTTCTTCCCAGTTTCTCAGGTCCAGGTGTACCTGGGGGATAAGTTGGAGGCCTGTCACCTGGCGGGTTAGGCACTGTTGAGTCCAATTGACAGATGCACAGTGCTGCCTAAATCTTTACACTTTGATGGGAGTTAGACTTGGTGGTTGGTCTCAACTACCTAGTTTAACATTCATAAGGTCCTATTTTATTTGTTCATGATTAAAATTTTTATTATTTCATTTTGTTTTGCTTTTTTTTTTATATCTACTAGTTTCTTGTAAAAGATGCTATTAAGGATACCTCTCAGAAATTTTTAAAGTTTTAGCACTTGAATGGGATTCTTTACTAGATTAAAAGGTTTACATTAACTTTATTAATTTGGCTATTTTTTTGTATTGTGTGTTTTTAGTGCACTGCTGGAGAGAGACAGACAAAGCGAGAGATAGGAAGGGAAAATGAGAAATTATTCCGTAGGAGAGATGACCAAGCTTCTGTCCCTTCTCTTCCATTTCCTTGGGATTTGGGGCATGCATGTACACTTGTCACAGTGTTTTTCAAGCCACAGGGTCCAGGACACCAACTGCAAAGTTGGCCATGAGAGATCTAACCAATTTAATTTCCATACCACCTGCTGGCCCATGATTTAATTAATTTCAAAACAAATATTTTCATTATTATAATGAGAAATGTTAAAGTGTGTGTTCTCATGTCATCATCTCATCTGCAAGTCTGCTTTTATCTGGTTGGTATTTAAAAGGTTCACCATTTTAAAAATGCCTGCACATTTCCCATCATCATCATTATTATTTTTGCTCTTAAGGATTTTGCCATGGGGCTTATATACTCACCAGAGAGTGACAGAGAAAAGGAAAGTGAGAAATCACCCCCCCTCCCCAGGGATATGGCCACATACCCATTCTCCTTTCTCCCATTCTCCATTCTCCTTTCATGATTTTAGACATGCACACATGCACCCAGCATGCATTTCAAGCTGCTGGGTCTCTGATATGAACCTCCATCAGTCATGCAGGAATTGATCTCCTTAACCACCATGCCACCTGCTGGTTCTTTATTATTATTTTAATACACTAGAGGGCTAGTGTACTTGCCAGAGAGAGACACAGAGAGAGGGAAAGTGAAAATGCCCCTTTCATGGGGGATGGCCACACTACAAACTCATTTCCTCCATTTATCCTTGCAGGATTTTAGGGCATACACACAAACAGGTACTCAGCATGTTTGCCAAGCCAGAGTTTAGGACTCAAACCCAGCAGGTCACATGGGATCTGACTACATTAACAACCACACTACAGGCTAGTCCCACCCATCATAATTTTTTAGCAGTCAATGAGAATTTAGCTTTTAAATAGGTCATCCGTATGTCTTCTCAATTAAGTCATGCGCTTATTTTGAATTTTGACATAAGTTGTCACCTCATTTGCAAGTTTTCACTAAAGTTTTTTTTTTATAAAATATTAATCTTGTGTAGATTGCAATGCATTGCACTAGATTAAATGAAGAGATTAATTTATCCAGTTGTGATTTGAGCTCAATTTCAAGCAAAATGTTAACTGCAGGATTCTCAATTCCTATTAAAATTAAATTGCATTTTTGATAGCAAAATGAGGTTAATAATCTATAAAGTGCATTAATAAACTAGAGAAATTAATTTCTTAAAAAAAGGAATTAACAACCAGAAATTTTCTTCTACTTAGGAATGAAATATGGTCCTTGACTTTTTAAATATTTTTCCCCTTATCATACTCTATTATATTATTTCATTCATACATCATAACAGTAATTGTTTATCAGCACCTACTATGTGTCAGAAACTTTTCTAGGTCCTAGGAATTCAAAGTGAACAAAACAATATCCTTGTGCTCATGAAGTTTAGATCCTAATCTTGATCTCAAGCACAGATTTTTCCCAGCAGGAGTTCTGCTCCCTTCTAGTTCATTCCCAGGTTATCACTCTGCCTGACTCTCTAACTCACTCATCCTGTTTGACCTGATAAGGTCTTCCACAGCCATAATGTCTGGTTCCTCAGAGGCAAATCTCTATGATCAGAAAGGCCAAACACTTAGAGCTTATCATTGACTTACAGGTCTAAAGTACATATTTTTTAATTGGATTGAATTGAATTAAAAGACCTTTCAAATCCTTACATGTAATCAAAATTGGCTACTCATTCACAGGTACTAGAGAAAACTGACCTCCAGGTCCTGACAGTGGTATAGTGGTAAAATGCAATGACTGTGACCATAATCCATATGCAAGGCTTCCAGGTTCACATATGGAGACTTTCCTGAGTATGCCATGTATGTGCCCAAGATCTAGGGTTGGCTAAGGCTAGGGGTGGATGGAGTGTAAGGACTCCCCTGGGGGGTACTATTTCTCTGTTTTTGTCTATTCCTTTCTCTTTATCTTTCTGACTCATGCAACAAATAAATTAACTTTAAAATATGTATCTGCAAGTGCATAGCATAAACTATTAGAATATTTGCTAAACCCAAAGAATTCCTCTATTATTATATAAGTAACATATAATAGTTTGTTTCTATATAAGTGCATAGTATTTTGGGGGAACGCTTCTATCATTTGTAATCATATGAGAGCAAAATATTTAAGATCAGAGAACCTTTTGTAGTATAGATCACCTGGTTACTTCACATAAAACCTAGTATCCAGAAGATTCAGGATTAAAATGGTATGCCAAATTAGGGATTGGGGTTTCACCTGGGATGTATCCATACTATTGTATATGAAAGGCAAACAACAAAAGAAAATTTTCAGAAATAATCTTTGCCTCCCCCCAAATAATAACTATTTAATATGTCACTTTTTTCCAGTCTGCAAGTAATTTCACTCAATGTACCTGACTTATCTAAAGTCAGAATTTTCAGAATAATTTCCTTATTGGGAGAGAAATAGTATGTATTTTAATATGATTCGTTATACATGAAATTTTCTCTAAGAAATAAGGTAGCAGAGGTTATACAATCAAATATTCCTAGGTTTCTATAATATCCTGGGAAGAAACAGAATAGAAATAGAAAATAGGGCAAATAAGCCATATTCTTTTCCTGGGCCTAATACACCAAGATGTACAATTTTGATAAAGTTATTGGCTGTCTCGAAACAGCATACTTTTATCCATTAAATAAGAACTGTGATTAGATGACCCGTATGGTCACTTTTACCGCTAAAACTCTAAAGATAGTCTTTTCACATATTTTCTCAAATTGTCTTTCAACGGACACAATATAAGCATTTTTGATTTATCTTTTTCAGTTTTCCCATTACACAAACAGATAACTACGTGAGATGATGAGTACACTAATCTGCTTCACTATAGTAACCATTTTACTATCTATATGTATCTCAAAACATCTGAGTAGAAAGCTCAAATACACAAAATAAAAATCATTTTTAAAAAATGATCAAAATAGTAAACACCTGATGAATTTGTGTATTGTAGTAGGTAACTTGTATTAGAAGAAATTTTATTAGAACTCTTATCTGGGAATTTTAGTCATAGTCTGCATTTCAAAATTCTATGTATCTGACAACTGGTTTTATTTTTATTTATTTTTTGAGTTTATTTATTTCTTCCATGAGAGAAGAGAGCATTCCTAGCAGGAACCTCAGGCTGCAATTCATCCCCAGTTCAGTCAGCCAAGAATATGGGCACAAGCAAGCCTAGTGAGTATAGGAAGTCTCAGGATATGAGCATGGGACCTTTTCATTGGATCCAGCTTCATGAAATATTATGTTACTCCTATGTCACTGGCCATCCATACCTGACTAATTTTCTAAATGAGTATGGTCAGAAGCATTTTGTGTTTCACAGAATAATTACATTAATTAAAGCATTTATCAGATGATAATGGTAAGAAATTCATTAAATGTAAATGTCTAAAGATACACTCTGTCCTGTTTCTGACTTATAGCTGTCATTTCAAAAACATTAGTTTTAATGAATTGATAAATGGACTGAGATATAATTTAGGATCTGTATTAGGTATTCTAATTAGACAAGTAATTTTAAGTGTACAAGTCAACTTGAGAAGCAAATCTCAGGTGTCATATGATTTCCAGGGTTATAAAGTATTGTGTTATTATTATTATTTTTTAATCACCTCCCAGGGAGGATGGACACACCGTAATCCCTTCTCATCCATTCTCCTCTCAGGATCTTGGCCATGCATGCCCACACACCGGGTGTGAATTTAAGCCACCAGGTCCAGGACTCAAGCCGTGGTTGACTACATGGGAGTCCAATGACATAGCCATTACGCCAATGGCTGGTCCTGAGCATTGTGTTATTACTGTGCCACATTGCCTGGGCCTAAGTGAATCTTTTTCTTTACTTTAGGTTTTGGCACAGGGTGTTTTACTTGCTGAAGAGAGAGAGAGAGAGAGAGAGAGAGAGAGAAAGAAAGAGAAGGGAAAAGTGAAAAATCACACCACCACCACCCAGCCCAGGGAAGATAGTCATGTCATAGTTCCTTCTCCATTCTCTTTTTGGCATTCTGGGCATGCATAAACATATGCATGGCATGATTTTCATGTCACCAGGTCTGGGACTCAAACCAAAGTCAGACATGTAGGAGTCCAGCATCTTAACCACTATGGTGCCTGCTGTCCCTAAGCGATCATTTTTTATATGGCGGTTTAAATACTTGTATCCTCCCAAAATTCCAATGTTGAAACCTAATGACCAATGTGATGGTGTTAAAAGATGGAGTCTTTGTAAAGCAATTAGGTCATGAGAGTAAAATCTTTATGAATTAAATTAGTGGCCTTATAAAAGAAACTCCAAAAAATAACCAGGCCCTTTCCACATGCATGGACATAACTAGAAGGTACCATCTAAGAACCAGACACAAATATATTAGTGCGTTGATCCCAGCCTTCTCAGGCTGCAGAACTGTGAGAAACAAACTTCTATTGTTTATACGTTATACCCAGTTTATGTTATTTTGTTGTAACAGCCCAGATGGACTAATACATGAAAATAATTAAAGTTGATTGCTACCTTCAATGTGCCAGCCACTGGATGCTGGGAAATCTTATGTTGAAAAAATAGACTTATAGCAGAGTTGATTATTCCCCTTCTAAGGTATGAAAACAGCAACACAGAACTGAAGACTGAAGAGAAAAAGCAGGACTTAAAATATACATTTATTATGTTAATTCATTTGAAGTTGTTTCAAAGACACTTCTGAGCTGTTTAACATATAAACAACAACAACAGTAACAAAAAACTACTTTTTCTGTTGCTCTAGCTCAAGATAATTAAGCTAGAGAGATTTCTACTTTTTCAAATAAAAGAATGATATTTAATTAAATAATTATTACTTTAATTTTAAGAACCACTTACATTGTGACAATCTTTCCAATATTCATGATCATTGTTATTTCTTTAAAGATATCATGCTTTCCATTGAACCCAGGCTCATCACTTCCGATACATTTATATTTTAAAAATTAATAAAAAGTTTTCAATTTTCAATGTCTATTTTCTAAATGCTGCCAAGTGACAAATAACATTAATCTGAAATGAGTTTTTCTTATCAGGATTGAGCAGAAAGGACACTCGTACAACAATCAATGGAACAGGACTCTAGCTTTAGTTTTGCCATTAATAACCCTATCTCGTTTTGAGGCAATCATACATCAATCTTTGCTGAGCCTCATTTTTCTCTCTTTGAAAATAAACAAATTGGTCTAGTAGACTTTAAAATTCAATTTCACTACCGAACATGTGAAAATAGGCCAGACTTTACCTCTTGATCTTTATTTGGCAGTGATCTTAAGGCTATAGTTTTTCTGTTTATACCAGTAATTCTGAAAGTGTGGTCCTAAGAATAGAGTATCTGCATTACCTGAGAACTTTTTAGAATTCTCAAGACACACCCCAGTGTTATTGAATCAAATGGTCTGGGCGTGGAGCTCAGCGATATTTGAATGAACATGGCTTCCAAGTGATATCTCTCTCTCTCTCTCTCTCTCTTTGTTTTTTAGAGGTTTTTGCTATAGGGCACATGTGTTCTCCAGAAAGGCAGAGAGAGACAGAGACACAGAGAGCGAAAAATCATCCACCAGGGGGATGGCCATGCCGCAGTCCCTTCTCTTCCATTCTTGGGTTCTTGGACACTCATGCACACGCACCTGGCATGAGTTTAAGGCACTGGGTCTGGGATTCAAACCGTGGTTGACTACATGAGAGTCCAGCAATTTACTCATTACGCCAACTGCTGGTCCTTCAAGTGATATTGATGTATTTGTGAGAACTACTGACTTTTATAACTGAAAATGGAGGTTCTAGTGATTTTCCCTAATATCTTATTATGACAAATGCTTTAATAGTATAAGGCAGATTGTTTTCAGGTTGGTTCCCATAAAGGAGCCAAACCTTCATCTGAAAAGTTTCATGACAACCAACTACAGCTTTGTATTACAGATTAAAGATAATATATTACTGATAATCAATTTGTGTAAAATGCTGAGGTTTAATTTAGGTTACTGGTCATCCAGTTATAACCGTAGGAATTAAACCCCAGATATCTAAATATATAAAAGATAAATGGAGTGGCAGAATGGACTGGAGATCAAGGTATCATTGCAGGGTACTATTGTTGGTTACATGCTTGTTCATGCCAGGGGAAAAGCAGTCATATCCCAAATTATGAGATTTTAAGGCATCAGAGCTTTTCCTTGGAGAATGAATCCAAACCAATGGTAGAAGATAAGATATCTATAAGAGTCTCAGCACAGAGGTGTTGCAATAAGTAGGAATATTAGCAATTTAATGATATTAAGTAGAGGAAAAACTGAATTTGAGGAAATTAAAGTAGCTGTTACATGATGATGCAGGTTTCTGAGGGAAGAAAGGAGGAAAAGGTGAACTCTAAACTCCATACTTTTCTTTAAAAACATTTACACAATTTTTGGGCTGCTCATAACAAAATATCTGAAGCTAATTAAAACTGCTGGAAGGCAAATGGAAGTTTTTGGCATATATGCAATGTGGAAGTAACAAAAATTAGAGCTCAAGATGCAACAAGAAGGGCTGGCTTAGTAGCACAGCAGCAAAGTACTGCTCAAGGAATGCTGGAGGAATATGGAAATCACAGATTCAGATCTCAGGCACTTCAGTCTGTCTTTGCATTGCTAACAGAAATGTTTGAGACTAGGTGAGTTATAAAGAATAGAGGTTCATTTGATATACATTTCCAGTGGCTAAAAATTTCAAAGGCAAGGGTTGGCAACAGGTCAGTTATCACAGGGCTGACAGAGTTAATGCAAAGATGAGGGAGAGAAAGAGAGAGAGAGAGAGTATTTAAGCTATGAAAAGCTCTTTCTTTTATAACAATTAGCTCTCGCGACAACTAATGCTTTCTCAGGAGAGCTAGAACTCATTCAGTGTTTCCTAAGACAGATAAATTTATTCAGGACACTGTGCCTCCGTGATCTAGTTGCTCCCTACTAAGTCTCACTACTTCTCAACATCATTATATTGGAGGCAAAATTCTAAAACGTGAACCCTTGGGAGACAAACCATTATCCAAACCATAATACCGGTAGACCTGTACACACTAATCATGTGACTCACTGTCTTACTTTTCTGGGAATGATAAGGGTGGGGGGTAATCATGTGAATTTCTATTGAGTTTCTCTTATGAAAAAAAATACTTATTTTTTTTTTAAGAGAGAGATTTTTGTTGTGGGACATGTGCACTCGTTGGAAAGATGGAGAGACAGAAAGGGAGAAATCATCCCCCAGGAGGAATGATCGCACCACAATCCCTTCTCCTCCATTCTCCTGTTAGGATTTTGGACACACACACACACACACACACACACACATACACACACGTGCCTGGCATAAGTTTAAGCCACTAGGTCCAGGACTCAAACCACAGTCGACATGGGAGCCCAGTGATGTAACCATTATGACATCTGCTAGTCCCTAGAAGTTTCTATTATATCTATCCCAGATGATTATTTTTTTTGGTGTGCATTTTTTTTTTCCTTTTTAAAAAATATTACTTGACAGAGAGAAAGAGAAAGAGAGTGAGAAAGCACCTCTGGAGGGGATGGCCAATCAATAATCCTTTTTCCTCCATGTCCCTCTAGGAATTTGGGGCACTCACACACATGCACCCAATCTATTTCTCAAGATGCTGGGATTAGGATTTGAACTATATAGTTGGCCATGTCAGATTCAACTGCCTCAACTGATACTCCACTGGCTGGCCTGGAAGCTGACTTTTACAAGATTTAAAATAACTTTTCCTTTTCTTTGTTCCTTAAATCTCCACAAATATGACTTCTTCCTCAGCTATTATCTCATTTTATACACCCTAGGAAAAGTAACAGAATAAAATGGGAATTACCTTATGATTCATCACGTTTTATTTTTTTAGAAAAATCCAGCTTTAAATGTTTTATATTCATTTATTATAATTAATATAATTAGTATATTGTCTTTTAATTTTTTAAAATAATTTTTACTTTTCTTGTTTCTTGTATAATTTCTTTCTTCTTCTTCTTTTTTTTTTAGAGGTTTATGCTATAGGGCTTGTGCGCTCCCCAGACAGACGGAAAGAAACAGAGAGACAGAAAGACAGAAAGTGAGAAATCATCCCCCAGGGGGGATGCCCATGCCACAGTCCCTTCTCCTCCATTCTCCTTTCGAGATCTTGGGCATGCATGCACACATGCCCGGTGTAAGTTTTAAGCCACCGTGTTTGGGAAGTGAACTGTAGTCAACTACATGGGAGTCCAGCGACATAGCCATTACACTAACTGTTGGTCCCTATAATTTCTTCTTTATGTTTAATAATTGTACATCTTTGTGGGGCAAAATATGGGTTTTAAAGCATGCATGCAGCATGTGGTAATGAAATCAAGGGTATTACCATAGTCATCATTTTTAACAAAGAACATTCCATTATGTGGGGCTGGCAGGTGGCAAGGTGGCTTGCTTTCTTACTCTCCCTTTCTTTTTCTGTTTTAATTCAATAATAATAATGAATTAAATAAATTAAAGAAATCTCTTCTTCTCCATTTTCCTCTTGGGATCTTGGGCACGCATGTTCATGTGCCCAACTCGATTTTCAAGCCACAAGATCTAGGACTTGAACTGCGGTGGCCATATGGGAGTCCAGTGATGTAACCTCTACACTATTTTCTGGCCTCAACTTGTATCTCTGTTATACTAATTTTTCTACCAATGTCTTTTCTTTTGTACTCTGTATATTCTACAACCTATTTGCCTAGTTTACATGCATTCTTTCCTTAAATTTATTTTTTATATAACTTTACTTAGTTATTTTTCATTTTTCCAGAGAGTGGCATACATACACACATACATACAGAGAGAGAGAGAGAGAGAGAGAAAGCAAGCCTCTATGGGACTTGAACCATTGTCAGCCATGTGAGAACCCAGCGTCCTTAACCACCACGCCACCTCCACCTGCTAGCCCTATATGCATTCTTATGTCTATTAAATGTTTTTGTCTGAGACTCTCCTACCCACCACTCCTCAGCTATCACCACTCCACCCCACAGTCTTGAATCTGAATAACACATTTTTTTCTTTGTTGATAAAATGTTACCAACATTCATGTTAACTTTCATCATTATTTCTGGATTTCAGATCTTAATGGACTCCAATCTTAGAATTGTCTCTTTCTCTCTCTCTCTCTCTCTCTCTCTCTTTTTTTTCTACAGCATAATAAACCCTCTACTCTCTTCAGGATGATCTCAAATGACACACATACATATCTTAATTTTAACCATCTTAAAAACAAAACTATCACTTGATGCTGTGTTTCTTTCAGCTATTGCCAGAGTTCCATGTGCTCCATCACAGCAAAAATTCCCATAGGATTGTTTATATTTGCAGTCTCTACTTTCTCTTCCTCATTCTTTCCTCATACTTTTTCAAGGAGACCTTTGTACCCATTGCACCACTGAAGCCACTCAAGATACTTCTGATTTCTTAAACATTACCTATTACATACCAGAATGGATCTTTTTTTTTTTTTTTCTTTCTCCCTTAGGGCACGTGTGCTCACTGAAGAGAGATAAAGAGAGACAGAGGGAAAGTGAGAAATCACTCCCTGAGGAAGGGGATGACCACATTGCAAGCTCTTCTCTTCCATTCACTGCTCAGGATTTTGGACACTCATGCACAGACACCTGTCATGACTTTCTAGCTGTTGGTCTGGGACTAGGACTGTGGTCAGCAACATGGGAATACAGTGCCTAAACTACCTTGTCACCTGTTGACCCCCACCAGAATCAATTTTTTTTTTTTTGAGAGATTTTCACTGTAGGGCGCGTGCGCTAGCCAGACAGACAGAGAGAGACATAGAGACAGAAAGCGAGAAATCACCCCCCAGGGGGGATGGTCACGCCGCAATCCCTTCTCCTCCATTCTCCTCTCGGGATCTTGGGCACGCACGCACACGCGCCCGGCGTGAGTTTTAAGCCACCAGGTCCGGGACACGAACCGCGGTCGACTATGTGGGAGTCCAGCGACATAGCCATTACGCTAACTGCTGGTTCCCCAGAATCAATTTTAATTTTACTTGGCTTTTCAGGAATATTTACCAAAGAGAACACACACCTAGCTATCTGCAATATCACCCTTACTTGACTTTGTTTTTATCATCTCAACTCTTCTTTTTCAGTCATTTTGCAGATTCATCCTCCTCTTTCAAAGTCCATAGGCCCCAAGATTGTTCCCTTATAGTCTTTTTTTCTCTCTAGTTACCCTCCTTCTTTAAGTATTAACATTAAATTATTATGTGCTCACTGAGAATCCAACCTTTGACTGTTCTTGAATTCCCCAAAATGTATATATCCAATGCCAGGGACCAGTCTCGGCGTGGGTGGGTTATCTCGATGGAGGCGCCGAAGGTGAACAGAAGACAGAGGCCTCAATGCCTTTTCATGCACGTCCTATGCCGGACACCCCTCAAAGATTGCTCTCTGAGGAGTGACAACTGCTAGGAATCATCGTGCCTTTTTATTGAAAATGTGTTACATGCAAGTAAATGGGTGAAGGGCAGTAAAAGATTTACTCTAAGGAACAGGGTATACAAAGCATGGAAGCAATAATTATAAAACATGCTGTTTGTCTTGTCAGATTAGGTAAAAATCAATCACAGTTTTTAGGATGAGGAAGTCCATTTGTCTGTTGTATCTTCTTCTTAGATCTTGATTACTGGGAAGGGTCTTTTGAAGAGAGGGCTTGCAGGATGTTTGATAGTTTCAGTCCCGGGCCAGTTTGATAACCTTGCTGGATACAAAGACCTAGATAGAAATCTTGTCTTGTTAAGTAAAGACACAGTTAATATATGGACTATCTATACATTACAGCAATAGAGGGTGAGTCTACGATCTTATATGGGAAAGGAAGATGATCTTGTAGCTCAGGAGACAACACAGGATGTTTCATTAACAGTTTTTTATAGTCAACAGCACATAGATGAGAAACTCTTTGTAGTTGAAAGCTACCTGTTGCTTTAGATAAGAGCTCCCAGCTAAGGTGGTTAATTTTTCTCTGGAGCCCTCAGGTTTTTTCATCGTCAGTCAGGCTTTTCCTTTCTTAAAAGAAACCATGGGTTTTTATTTTATTTGTTGAGTCTGTCAATTAGTGAGTTCTTTTGTTTTATCTCTGGGTGAATATGCTGACTTTGCCTAGCATGATCTAACTTTGGCCTGTAGCTTTAACAAGGGGTATGTACTTAAAACTAGCCTTAAACTAACTTAATTTTCATATGCTACTGATGCTACTTTGGCTTATACTATTTTGACCTAACATATGTTAATTTTGGCTTAGACAGACAAGTGGGGGAGTCTCAAACTTCCCACCCTCTTCTTAGGGAACCACATTCCTACAAGATCACTAATTGGCTTTATTGTAATGGTTGGGGGTGATATCTTACTCTTGCAGGGTACTGTAATAACAGTAAAACTCACAGCAGAGAAATTAACTATAGGCCAGTAAAACGACACAAGGAGATAACTCTCCTTGGGTTGCTTTTGATCAGAAAAAGTTGTGAATCTAATTGCATGGATTGGGCCTAATGAATAAGCATTAGGTTAGTAAACTGCTGGCCTTGTCTTGCCATTTCTTCCCAGCCCAGGGCATGGGAGACAGCCTCTTTACCAGTATGTGTTGTCTGCATGGCCCCGTCAATCCAACTACGTAATTAGTAACTAAGAGATATCTAAGTCTATTGTAGTCAATACATGCACTGGTGATTTACTAATAAAAATGCTTCCCTTCAATCCTGCTCTGTCTCAGCTTTTAGTATCAATGACTGACCTGCTCACTGAGACCAAAAATTTGCACTTGTTTTTGAGGATTCTCATACCCTCATGCCTTGCATTTAATAAATAAGTTTTCTCTGCCTCTGTTTTATGTCAAAACACTTCTTAGTATCTTTAGTGTTAAGATCCAAGTCCAAGAATCCAACACATCTCACCTGGGATACTGTAGTCTTCTAACTTGTCTACCTGTCCTCTTCTCATTTTGTACAGTCTAACCAAATGAATTTCAAATATTCTCATAGACCTTTCTGTCTTTTTTTTTTTTTTTTTGAGAGGTTTTTGCTATAGGGAGTGTGCGCTCGCCAGACAGACAGAGAAAGACAGAGAGACAGAAAGCAAGAAATCACCCCCCAGGGGGGATGGTCACGCCACAATCCCTTCTCCTCCATTCTCCTCTCGGGATCTTGAACACACACGCGCACATGCCTGGCGTGAGTTTAAGCCACCAGGTCCGTGACGCAAACTGCGGTCGACTATGTGGGAGTCCAGCGACAGCCATTACGATAACTGCTGGTTCCCTGTCTTCGAATATGTCAAGATCATTCCCACAGGAGAGCTACTCATTTGCTCATTCTTTCACTTGTAACTTTCTCTCCCCAGAAATCACTCTTTATCACATTATTTTGTTTTACTTCTCTGATTTGGAAATTAGCATTAGATTAGTAGGAAATGCTGTCCTAGTGTTCTGTCTCTTCCCAGTGGAATGTAAGCATCTCAAGAGCCCTGAAGTTAGGAGTGCAGAGTCCATTGACTAAATAAACTCGGTGATGTTTTTCACTCTAGTTTCATTGCCTAGAAAAGCTCCGAGCACCTAGTTTACCCTCAATAAATATTAGATATTTAGCTGAATGGCTAATTCAGATAAGATATCAAAAACCACTTCTCAGAAGGAATAATATTAAGCTAAGTTTTCAAAAATTAATACGAGTTAGCCAAAGGTGAGGTGCAATCTGTATTAGAGAAATCAGAATTTGCACAGGCATAGTGAAAAATCATCACTGTTATCAAACCTAAATAAAAATTAATTTTAAAAAATTACTTTTTTCCCAAAAAACTAAATATGAATCATGGAAAACTTTTGAATACCAGATTAACAGTAAAGCTACTGAATGCAGATTGTCGTAAAGTGCAATTTTAGAAGGTCAGCTTATTTGTGTTAATCATAAATCTAAAATTACCCTGTTGTAAGCATAAATAATTTCATATTTCTTGATTATATATTTTCAAAGGTGTGCAAACTGCAGACATATGTTATTTCAAAATGTTCTTTATCTGTTTATTTATTCTATGAGAGAGATAAAGGAAGAAAGTGACTCCCAACAGAGTTTTCATACCATGATCTACCACCAGCCTCATCCGATCTGGATCACAGGTAAATAGGCACATGCCAGATGCGTACAGGGAGGTCTTGGATGCAAATCGGAGACTTTTCTATGTGGTTCCTGTGTCAGTGTTATATTACCATCGTACCACCAGCTGGCCCCAGAAATATTGTTTTAATTAAATCCTTAAATTAATCTTAGGCATAATTTCTCCTTAGAATATAGATGCTGCCCTTACTGGCTTGAATCCAAACTTGTACATTTTGTCAATAATCTTGTCATTGCCAACCTTAGTATTCATCAACACAACCTCATTTTGACAGTAAAAAACACCACTTACTCTACTGCCAAGAAACTGACCAGCTCTCATTTATATCATGTTTTCCTTTTAATTAGTCCTTTCTCTCCAGATAGATTCCTGGTCCTAAGCAGGCAAATACTGCAAACTTATTCTTTCAGACCATTGTGCTATGGTAATATTTCTTAAGCGAGTGTGTCCCAGTACAGCGAAGGTTATCATTTAAGCAGAGGTAAACATAGATGCTTATTCATTAGGCCTAATCCATGCAATTATATTCATAACTTTTTCTGATCAAAAGCAACCCAAGATTTCCTATCACACTTAGAACCACATTCATATTCTTTCTGAAGGTCATAACGGCCAAATGATCTGGCCATTAGGTACATCTGATCTTTCAATATGGTCTTGTGGACTTTCTTACAGTTCTTTAACTGTGTTGTAGCCCAGAGGCTTTTCAGCTTCTACTTCCTCTGCCTGGGTACTCTTCTCCTAAATATGCATAAAGCCTATTCCTTTACTTCATCTAAACCTTAAATCTAGTCACCTCCTCAGAAGCACCTTTATTTAGCAATGCTATCAGGATTCGGGATTCCTTTCAAGTCTCCTTCCAGTCTTATTTACTCTGCTTTGCTTTTCTTCTCACCCTTTGTCACAACTTGATATTCTCTTTGATTCTTAAATTGTTTATTGCTTCTCTCTCCTTCTACTGAAATATGAATTCTATGAAGGCAGAGTATCTGCTTTGTTTAATACTCTAGTGTCACTGCTTAAAATGAAGCCTGGTACACAGTAGGAATTCAAAAAGTATTTTTGAATAAATATATAAACTCAATGACTATTAACAAAAACAGTGTGTTAATAATGTTTGGCTTAGCAAAAAGGAAAGTAGTATTAAGGAAAGTAGAAGCAGTTTAGGAATGTCTGAGAAAGGGTAGTAGCTGCTCTAGTTCATAGTAAGATGCCTTTGACCTTTATTCATGCTGAGGACAGGGCCTCTTAAAATTCAACCCAGGATCTTGAGGGGGTGGAAAAATTATTGCAGCATGACCATGCCCTACTGGGGGTTCTCTCTCTCTCTCTCTGTTTCCCTGGCACCCTCTGGCATTAAAAAAAAATAGTAATAACAAAATTCAAGAGCATCATTCATCAGGCTGCCTGCATTCAGTGTCACCATCAACTGAGGACACTCATCTTCTCTGTTCAGTTCATTTCTCTGCCCAATGATCTCATAGCTTTTTTTTTTTTTTTAAGAGGTTTTTGCTATAGGGCGCGTGCACTCGCCAGACAGACAGAGAGAGACAGAGACAGAAAGCAAGAAATCACCTCCCAGGGAGGATGACCATGCCACAATCTCTTCTCCATTCTCCTCTTGGGATCTTGGGCAAGCACGCACGCACGCACGCATGCATACACGCCTGAGACGCGAGAACAGCAGTCGACTACATGGGAGTCCAGCGACATAGCCATTACCTTAACTGCTGGTCCCTCGATCTCATAGATTTATTCCATTATTTCATCTTATCTTATTTCCATATTACCATCGTACTCCAAATTTGCTTCATAAAACAATACCTATTTGTCTTTATATATGCACAGTTAATATTACATATTTTTTATTTTCAAATTCTTAACAGGAAGCTACGTTTATTTAAAGGCATTGTGCATTATGTCTAGCCTTTAAAAAAATCAATTATTTGCTTTTTTAAAATTTGGATTGTATTGAAATTTACACACCTCTTAAAATTAGTGTATTATGTGTGTGTGTGTGATTTTTATGATACCTGATAACTTGATAAACACTTTTAAAAATCAGTATTCATGTTTGGTTTTGTCATTATATCGCAGTGCTAAAGCAGTTCTATTCTTGAATCTTGTGCATGATTTGATCATTTGATCAAGCACATAAGTATAGTTTTAATTTCTCATAAAAATGTCAGTCAAAGCATATTTATTTATTTATTTAAGCTGGCGGGTGCTGTGCCAGTTCTGAGCCTGTCTTTTTTTTTTTTTTTTTGAGGGGTTTTAGCTAGAGGGGGTGTGTGGTCTCCAGAAATCCAGAGAAAGACAGAGAGACAGAAAGTGAGAAATCATCCTCCAAGGGCGATGGCCACGCCACAGTCCCGTCTCCTCCATTATCCTCTCAAGATCTTGGGCATGCACGCACACGCGCCTGGAGTGAGTTTAAGCCACTGGGTCTGGGATTCGAACCATGATAGACTACATGGGAGTAGAATGACAGAGCCATTACGCTAACTGCTTGTCCCAGTCAAAGCACATTTTTATTACTTTCCCAGAGCACTTGAAATGTGCCAGATCACCTGAAATGTGCCAGAAATAAGGAGATTTTTGTTTTATGTTTTTCTTTTGCTATAGGGCATATGCACTTGCAGGAGACAAAAAGAAAGAGAGAAAGAGTGGGAAAGTGAGAAAGCACTCCTCGGAGAGATAGCCAAGCTATAATCCTTTCTCTTCCATTTTCCTCTCAGGTTTTGTGTATGCATACACATGTGCCTAGTATGTTTTTTCAAGCCCCAGGATCTGAGTCTTGAACTGTAGTCAGCCATGGAGGCTGGTGCCTTAACTTCCGTATCATTTGCTGGCCCTTATGTGGTTATCTTTATGAAGTTCAGGTTTTATCTGAATGGCTGTAACTCTACTTAGTGGTCTGTGTTCTAGCTACAATGACTTGATTGTAAATAGGAGGCTATTTAAACTAGCCCAAGTAAAGTCCTACCAATATGTCCTTCTATTTACAGTCACTCCGAACTATTTTTCCTGCTTATGCACCTGGGAGCCCTGCACCCTAAGCTAACATTCCCATTCATTGGCTAGTGAGTATTCTGTAGTTCAAATTTTCAGTATAAGATATCTCATTGATCACTAGCTGAAGGAGGAGAAAACATAAACACATCTAGCACTCCTCCTAATCCAATCAATTTGTGCCTGGATCGTGACTTTATGTAACTATCTAAGCAACATCTTCAACATAGGAGAGTCATATCGGTTGTTAGACATTACAAATGTGTTTATTCAAAGATGAATAAACTGTACTACATTTTTAAAACTCTTCAAGCATAAGGTGATAGTTTGTCTTCAATTGACATGACCTAAATTTATGTTGGAAAGGGAGCTCTAGAAATCATTTGATTTATCACATCAATGGGATTATATCTGATAACAAAACATTAAACACGTCAAGTGAAAAGTTTTGAAGCCCCTAAGTTTTTATAGTACTTATGATTCATAACACTTATTTTGTATTTGTTATAGACTAATTTTAGTATTTATCTAATTTGTATTTATGGTTTTGCAAATTTATTACCAGCTATTTTACAAGAAGAATTAAATTGTATGCTTGTGTTTTTTCTAGAACATATTTTTGCTATTAATACCTGTTAATTAATGTATGTATAATGATAAGTGTATGCATAACTATCTACATGTCTTCTGTCTACCTTATAAATAATTCTCACATCTTTCTTCTTGCTGCAGTGGTATTTCACAGGAAATGAAGTCTAATTCTAAGCAATAAATTTTCTCCTACTTACATTTACATATAATTTAATTATGTTCATAAGCAATTGTGAGATGTATAGGATGCATCATATCAACGATTAAGCGAAGTGCCATGTCTCTTGGCTCATTTAAGATGATTTCTAGGGATCCTCAGATGGCGTAATGTTACGTTGCTAGACTACCACATGGCTGAGTGGGTTCAAGTCCTGGATCCAGCAGCTTGAAACTCATGCCGGGCACGTGTGTGTATATGTCCAAAATTCCAAGAAAAGAATGGAAGAAAATGGATTGTGGCGTGGCCTTCCTTCTGGAGGTGATTTGTCACTTTCTGTCTCTCTGTTTCTCTAGTGAGCAAAAATATAAAAAAAAGAATAATCTTTGGTAGATCGCCGTGATGTAAATTGACAGCAAACAATGCTAGGAAAGAAATCACTGCCTTAGGAAAAGAATTGCCATTTAGAAAACAATACATGCTATGACAAAATCCAAGTAGAAGAATTTTATCTGAGATCTTTGAAAATAGGGAAAAAAGTGAAGGTTTTAGGAGAATATAGGACAAAGTAAATTGCATTAGATTGGATTATATAAGAAATGGCCTTGAGAATTCTATGCCTAAAACATGGATATTTTCAAAATTTGCTCTGAATTTACCATTTTATGTAGATTTTTCTGAGCCACAATAGATTTTTCTCTTTCTTCTTATTAAGCCTCTTAATAAAAAATTTTTAAAAAGTATGCACTCTTTGTTTTGTTGTTTAATAGTGAAAGACGCACACAGGTTCAAATGACTTACAAGATAGGAAATTAATACAGAAATGGATCTAATGAGAATCAGCAAAAGTCTTTTTTACTTAACTATTTTTCCTTCCCAATAGTCGCTCACAGATTCCAAAGTAAGGTGAAAATTTATTCAAAATATAGCAGACTTATTGTGTACTGCACAGAATCCTAGTTGGTATCTGAGCATTGTCATACTTTAGACAGACCGGTACTAGAATTCAAATTTTATTCTTTCTGGAACCATGAACTTAACCATGTTGCTAACTGTTCCAAGAGCATGTTTTTCCAGTTATAAAAAGCAGATGATAAAAACACAAACCTCCTACCTGTTAGTTGGAGAACTCAAAAAGATAATGCATGCGTGAACAATTGATTACATTGTTGTGATTTCTCACCCCATCCTGTATCTTCTATAGTGTGATTTTAAAATTCCTCTCACTAGACAGTACCATCTCTTCACTTATCCTTGCTTAGACAAATGCAATGTGGTAAAAACAACTAAGTGCTGGTCTTGAGGTTTTCTTTGAACACTCTACATATTTCTTTCTCTTCAAATTTGATCCATTATCTTGAGCAAAAAATCCCAGACCAGCATGCTAGATGAAAGAAATGTTCTCCACTTGTATCTGTTACTCAAAAGTCATCTCACCAATGACAACACATGTGAATAGGCCATCCTAGAAACCAGCAGTTGTCATAATAGCTATGCCTCTGGACTTTCATGTAGTCAACCACGGTTCAAGTCCCAGACCCGGTGGCTTAAACTCATGCTGGGCACATGTACATGCTTGCCCAAGATCCCAAGAGGAGAATGGAGGAGAAGGGATTGTGGTGTGGCCATCCCCCCAGGAGGTGATTTCACGCTTTCTGTCTCTCTGTCCCTCTCGGTCTTTCTGGTGAGTGCACACTCCCTATAACAAAAGACTCTCCATAAAAATAATAATAATAATAATAACAATAATAATAATAATAATAAGCCATCCTAAAATTGCCTCATTAGGAGAGGACATACTTTAGACTTTTAGGTGAACCCATTGAAAAGAGAACTATCCAGCTGAACTTATCCCATATTTCCAATGAACAGATTCAGAGACTACAAAATTAATTTGTAGTTAAATTGCTGTTTTAAGGCACAGAGATTGGGAGTTATTAAATAGGCAGTGATAACAAACTGATGAAACAAAATATTAAAATCAATGTCTGAATGTAAGTAATCTAGCTATTAATATCAAAAGTTAAAATTTGTCTTTTAATTGTTTTCCTAATGAATAAAAGATGTGGGCTTTTAAAAATTAGTTTTTACTAGAAAGTTAAAACACAAAAATTGAGTTTTCTTAAAATTGGTACTGCTTCATTAAAAGACTGGCCAGTTGTGAGAGGCCTGCAGAGACACAGTGTTTCACAGTGTAAGGCCACCTGGGATGATCCTCCCTTCAAGGTCCAAGGTCTTCCTGTATGAGCCAGGTATGTGCATGCTGGTTTCTGTGGTTGATGAAGGCTTGGGAGAATATCTTCTTCTCTCTCTCATAGAAGAAATAAATAAACTTAGAAAGGAAATATCTTTATCTTTTTATGCATTAGTGAACTAATTAATTGCTCTCTAAAACTGCATTATTATTCAAAGGCATCTTTTTGACCTTTAAATTTATGATTTTAAATTCTTCACTTATTTCATTGAAGCTAATTTTATTTCCAGATTAACATTCTTCTCCAAGCTAAAGCTTTAGTATTCTCATATGACAGTTAATACTTTCACATCTCATTCTGATAACTACACATGGTAAATAGATTTTTCTTTTTTGCTAGAAGGCATGCACACTCACCAGCGAGAGCCCAAAAGAGAGAAGGAGGGGACCAGCAGATTGCATAATGGTTATATTTCTGTAGTCCCACGTGGTTGGCCTCCATTCAAGTTTCAGATTCAGCAACTTAAAACTTATGTTGGGCACATGTATGTGCATGCTCAAAACCCTTAGAGGAGAATGGAGCCTAAGGTATTGCAATGTGGCCATCCCCTCAGAGGGGGAGCAACGATTTCTCTCTCTTTCTCTCTCTCTGTCTCACCGGTGAGCACATGTACTGTATAGCAAATATCACTCTCTCAAAAATAAATAAATAAATAAATAAATAAATAAATAAATAAATAGAAGAAGAGGAGAAAGCACCCCCTGAGCAATGTTCACACCATGATTGTTCTCCATCTCTCTCTCCTTTCAGGATTTTGGACATGCATGCACATGCACCTGGTCTGTTTCTCCAGCTGGCAGTTCTGAGACTCAAATCACTTGTCTGGCCATATGAGATTTGGGTGCTTTAACCCCTACACCACAGAGCTGGTCCCTAAATAATTCATATTTAATACTTCACACTAACAAAGAACTATTTTTTTTATTTTTTTGCTGTTTAGATTGCTTATGAAAAAGAGAGAGGGGGAGAGAGAGAGAGAGACAGAGAGAGATAGAGAGAGAGAGAGAAATCCCCCAGGGAGGATGGCCACACTAAAATCCCTTTTCTTCTATTCTCTTCTTGGGATTTTCAAGCAAGTTTGCACACATAGCACATTTCCCAAGCCACTGGGGTATAGAACTTGATCATACAATTGACCATATGATATCCAGCTACTTTAATGACTGGCTGGCCCAGAGCTATTTAGATTTTAATAGTTTCATGGGTAAGCACATATCCCAGAAGACCAATATTTTGGAGAAAAATAAAACATTCTGGAATTAAAAAAAAAAATCTACTTTTCAAAGTTTACCTCCAATACTCACATAGAAAACTTCAAATATTTTTAGAACCTCCTCAGAGATCTGAGAGAATAAATTAAGCCTAAATTTAAAAGATCTGATATCTAAGTAAAAAGTAAAACAAAAGTCCAAGTCTTCCAACATCCCCTTTATCATTTGTGATTCTTAGAATGTATCGACCTGAGCTAAGTTACTTTCTTATAAAATTGAAATGCAATTTTTTACAAATTTTTCAATAATTGGTTGACTTCTGTACTATATGAACCTTTTAATATTTACTCTTCAATTTAAATTTTTGTTTACATCCTAAAGATTTACTATGGGATAAGACTTTAAAATATATGTTATATTAAACAGATGTAAGAATAGAGCAGGATAAAAAGATGTCAAGAGAAGTCTTAAAACCTATTGCTAGGAAAGAAGCTTTCATTCATTATTTTTTTACCCCCCCGTCCTTGTTTATAAACACAAGTGACATAATGACATTTGTCTTAAATCACAACAAAAGTAGGATAATTTTTACCAATCATAATTAAATGAACATGGGGCTATAATTACAGAAGATCAAGCAGAATGTTGTAATTATTCATAGCTGTAGAGTTAGGCCTTTCTCAATATTATAATATGAGTATAAAAAGTTATGTACTTTAAAGTTTGGAAAAGTTATATGGGAAGAATTGTGGAGAGACTGATATTTTTTTCCTACTTATCAGCTAGCATGTTAGCCTACCATAGTTGATTTTCTACTCTTCTATAATCAACAGCCACACTTTTAAGAGCTTAAAACAACATATATTACCATTTCAGAGTTTTTGTATGTCAGAATTCTTGACCAAATGGAAATCAAGGTATCACTGGGGCTGTGGTTTTCACTTGGGATACAGAAACCTGTTCCAAGCTTATCAATTGTCAAAAGGATTTGCTTCCTTGTCATTGTAGGACCCCATTCTCTCTTAAGATTTTGGAGGTTTTCTTTCATCTACTAGAAATTGCCCACAGTTTCTTGCTATCTGATCCACATAGGCAGTTCACAAATAGATACTTACTTTCAGTCCACTTGCATGAGTTTCTCTAAATCTCTATAATTCCTTCTTTTGAAGGGCTTGCCTGATTAGATCTTACCTGCTCAGAATAAACTGTCTTTTGCCTGATAATGCTACATGTTATCTAATTGTCATAATTCCCATCGTAATCATGAATCTCATATAAACATGACCTTACCACACTCCAGGGGAAAGGAATTGGAAAAGGGGATGTGTTACTGGAGGTTGTCTTAAAATTTTGCCCATCACATGGGCTTTTTCTCAGAAGGGAGACACTATCTTTCAAAGTGGTAACCAAATATGGCCTTTATTTCTTAAGAAGACTCTATGGCTTCGAGTGTGGAATTATCCACCTCATGGAAAGAGGAGAAATAGCAATGGAAAATAGAAAGAAATCTATGTGTGCTGGAAGGTGTTTGTATGGGAGGTATAGGTTCTGGAGATATCCTTGCTGAAAAATTTATGGAAAAAGTTTAGAGAAATAATAATCAAATCATCATCAGCATCATCTGATAGAGATGACTGATCTCTTGGACTGTCTGGAAAGTCATGGTGCATTTTGCATAGAAAAATGTCATGTCTTTTCCGACAACCTAATATAATTCAGTTAAATTTAAGGGAAGCAAAACTGTTTGGGAAAGATGTACCAGGACATTGTCCTTTATGGAAAATACTCTAAGGTAGTTGACTTTTCTAGATGATAATGCCATTAATACACTTTTCTCTTTCAATACTACTAGTATCTGGAGTGCTCCCATCCCAAGTTCTAAGATTAGTATTCTCCATCTTCCCAAAATAATGAATGTATGTCATTTTATTTACAAAAACAAAAAACCAAAAACAAAACCACTTCTTTTTCTAATCACCCCCTACTTATATCCAGACATTTTGTCCAGAAGTGTCAGGTGAAGGAGAGGCAAGAAAATTTTTATAAAATTTATGAATACTCATGTAGTCACCAGTAGGGGAAATAATGATCAGGATTCTCAAATATGATCTGAGTAATGAAAATCCAATGAGAAAATCTTGGTAGCTAAATCATTATTAAATTATAGTACTCTAGGCCCCTTTTGGAAAGGCTACCATCCAGATCATATATCAACTAGTCCATTCTGGAATTGTCTTTAGGAATAAGAAAGATAGATTAGGGCCCAAACAATCAGAGTAGAGTCTCAGATTTGTGAGATAGCTCAGATTTACGGGCTGTCTGCTCTGATGATTATTTAGAAAGCAGCCAAGAGAGGATGGTCTATCTCCAAGTACATCTGCATTCAACTTTATTTATTTTTTTCTTCTTCTTTTTTTGGAGAGGTTTTTGCTATAGGGCGCGTGTGCTCACCAGACAGACAGAGAGATAGAAAGCAAGAAATCACCGCCCCCCCAGGAGGGATGGCCATGCCACAATCCCTTTTCCTCCATTCCCCTCTCAGGATCTTGGGAACGCATGCACACGCGCCCGGCGTGAGTTTAAGCCACTGGGTCTGGGACTCGAACCGCTGTTGACTACGTGGGAGTCCAGTGACATAGTCATTACGCTAACTGCTGATCCCCATTCAACTTTGTTTAATAAGGTAGAAGGAACAGAGAGAAACATAGGAGGTAGAATCAGAACTATTTTCAATTTAAGAAGAAGACATCCAGCCATCCCAATGCTCAGCAACACTAGATAGCTGTGGATGGGAAGAAACATGGAACCTGTTGACTATAAACCTATCAATTATTGTGTGATTTTTATTCTAAAGTGTCAGAGAACAACTAGTCTGTAAAACAAAAACATGATAATATTTAGTCAAATTAACTAAAATGTTAGTCTCATGGATGGTAAAGACATGAGAATCTTGAAAGAGAGATGTAGAACAGTTTATTAGAGCAATAGCAGTAGCCAGAGTATTAGCATTTTCTCTTTCTGGTTTCCTAAGCCAACTTAACATAGGGACATAAAAGCTGATGCACACTGAGTGAGTTGCATTACAGGGAAAGAACCTTATTAATAGAGAATCCAAATCTTTTCCAGTAGAGAGTAAGCTTGCCTTTGCCTTCAAGAAATGTATTGACTCTATGATTCTGGATAGTAGTGCTTGCCTTTGCTCTGGAGGTAGATAGGACTTTCAATAAGATTGCAAGGAAACATCTTTTACTTTGAATGGAACACCATTCCCATGTTTCCAGAAGGTTCACTACCTATGTCCCTGAAAGGACAGTTTAGAACAAAAGTGAGCATATTTCTTCCTCCTAAGACCTGCAGAAAAAAAAGAAATTAAAATAAAAAGCAAAAAACACAAAGGATACATTACAGAACCATGGACATTTGTCTTTTGAAATTACAGGAATTCCAAGAATCTTGGTTCAAGTAGTTTCATTCTTAATCAACATTGTATTAACAGCTTTAACTTATTTTCATTTAAAAAATATCTCCACCTTCAATTTTTTTTTCCCTAAGAGATTTTTGCCTTAGTGAGTGTGTGCTCTCTGGAAAGAGAGAGAGAGAAGGCGAGAGAGGAAGTGAGAAATAACCCCTTGCAAGGGGATAACTATGCCCCAGTCTCTTCTTCTCCATTCACTTGGAGGGATCTTGAGCACATAAGCACACACACTACTGTGAGTTTCAAGCCACCAGGTCTAGGACTCAAACCATGGTTGACCATGTAGGAGTCCAGCAATGTAATCGCTATACCACCTGCTGGTCTCACCACCTTCAATTTTATATAATTTGAAATTTATTTTATTTTTTATTCAGCTTTTTCAATTTGTCAGAATTAGTCCTTATTAATTTTTTTGAGAGGTTTTTGCTATAGGGCATGCACATTCACCAAAAAGACAGACACAGAAAAACAGAAAGTGAGAAATCACCGCCCCCCCCCCAGGGGAATGGCCACGCTGTAATCTCTTCTCCTCCATTCTCTTCTTGCGATCTTGGGCACACAGTGCACACATGCTCGGCGTGCGTTTAAGCCACCAGGTCCAGGACTCAAACTGCAGTCGACTACATGGGAATGCAGTGACATAGCCATTACACCATCTGCTGGTCCCCAGAAGCATTCCTTATTTATCATGAAAACATCCGTGGAAGGACAGATCCATTTAGAACCTTCACAAGTCTCTATGCAAGTGAGCAGTTTGAATCATAGCATATTTATTCCACTATTGTACAAATTAATGATTTTTTTGATGAGATCCCTTTTTATACCAATTAAGTTACCTAACTAATTGAGATCATAGAACTCATTTTTCTATATGCTCTTAGAGTTAACAAGTTCATTCTTAGTTCTTCCAGAATACTTTCCCCCAAGAAGAATTCCATAGGGGGAAAAATGGTTATTAGTAGATGTATTCTTAAGATTTATAATTCAATAGAATATCTCTGGTTCTGGAAACACAATATTCCATTTCTAATCTACTGATTTGTAATCCATGATGATTACTCAATAAAAAGTAATTGATGATTACTCAATTACTTAAAATCCATGACCATTACAACTGTAGTTTGAGTCCTGGACACAGTGACTTGAAAGTCACTCCTGGCACGTGTGGGTGAGTGCACAAAATCCTAGAAGGAGAATGGAAGAAAAGGGCATTTTTATAGCATGGCCATCTCCCCTGGGAGGGAGGAGATTTCTCACTTTCCCCTCTCTGTCTGTCCTTTTCTCTCTTCAGATAAGCACATGTGCCTTGTGCTAAAAAACTTAAAAAAAAAAAAAAAAAAAAACTTTTAAAAAAAGGCCATTAGTCTACATTTCTACTATATTTCTGCTATATTGCCTCACAAATTTTGCCTAAGTTACTGTTAACAAAACAGGTGTTTTCTGTAAAACATAATACTGTATCCCATAGAAGGGTACATTTCAAATAGACTTTTCAATAAGAATGTCTTCAAAATATAATTATAAAGCCATAAAGGGAGCAAGGGCATATTTTTGTATTCATTTGCTCACCCTTTCTGGTGGGAAAATGTATTTATTTGATGTTAATACAAAAAAAGAATAAAAATTGCACATTGTGTGTTGGAAAATTTGGTACAACTAAAATTCTTTGGTTAGTTGAGAGCTGAATAATGTAAGGCACTCTGGGTGGGAGAAGGAAGGGAAGAATTAGCAATGAGTTGTGTCACGTGGGCCTGTGTTGCTTTGAGGGCTCTGTCACTAATCTATGCAGAGGTTTATTTTAGTGAGTTTCTTCTGCAGTAGAATGAGGCATTCAGCACTTCAGGAAAAATACAAGGACTAAAACAAAGTAGAATATGACAACTCAGACTGAAAAAGAATAAAAAAAATCACCATGGTAGCTCTTTCATTATTTAACATATTCTTACACTCCTTTATGTCAGAAGGTCTTTTGGCACATAATGCAAATCAGTAGCAGTGGGAGAATCTGAAGTTTTAAAAATCAGACCTACAATTGTGATTATTTCAAGTGGAGCGATTTTCAAGTACAAAGAAGACTCTAAAGAATGCAACGTAACAACCCAGAATTATTTACGGAGTTATATGTGGACCAACTATTGCTTTATGATGAGTAATTAGAACTCCATAGTATTAAAAAAAAGTCTTAATAAATATTTCCACTCAAAATGATAGAGCATTATGAATATAATAATGCATATAAAATGTAATATTGTATCATACAGTAAAATAATTGTATTCTTTTAAGTTAAAATAAAGAGTGTTAACAGATAATGCATTCATGGGGAAAACAAAACAAAATAATGCATTCATGAAACAATCATGGCATTAATGGAAAGAAAAAATAAATTAAAGATAAAATCAGAAAAATCATTTTGTCCTTTTTTTGAGAGAGATTTTTGTTATAGGGTACATGCACTCACCAGAGAGAAAGAGAGAGACAGAGAGACAGAAAGTGAGAAACCTCCTCCCAGAGAGTATGGCCACACTGGAATCTCTTCCCTTTCATTCTCCTCTTGGGATTTTAGGCACACACACAAACGTGCCTTCCATGAGTTTTAAACCATTGGATCGAGGACTTGAACTGCAATTGACAACACAAGAGTCCAGTGATGTAACCATTATGACATTTGCTGGTCCTGAGAAGTCATTTTCTAATCCCTGATATAAGCTGATTTATAAATGACCAAAAAAGGAAGGGGCAAAAGTTTCTCATCTCATCAGAGTATACCATAATGTTGGTTTTTCTTCTTTTCCTTTCCAGTCTATTTACCCATAATATCCAGGAAAAAAAAAAAAATCTTTGAAGATACAGAGTGTTCCTTTTTAAAAAAGATAATAATTTTTTAATTTAACTTTATTTATTCATTTATTTTTATTCGACCAGGGAGGGCCAGAGTGAGGAGGGGTAGAGACAGAGAGACAGAGAGAGAGAAAGGGAAAGTGAGAAAACAAGCCACCAGATCCAAGACTTGAACCTTGGTTGGCCATATGTGAGCCCAGCGACCTTCACTGCCACGCCACCTGCCAGACCCTAGAGTGTTCCTTTTAATGTATTTACTACTTGTGTTCTAATGAAATATAAAATGATCTGTTTCCTTTGTTAGAGTATATACTGTTGAGAAGATTTTCTTTTGGGTACAGTATGAGATACACTTGAGATGAGTTATCAAGAAAGAGCCTCGCCTAAGACAGGATTCAAGGTGGTAGTCTGCTCACAGTAGTCAATAGCTGTGTGAGATTTTGTACAGTTAGTCAAATCACTGTCACTGTAGTTGCCTTCACAGCAACGAGTATAGTATCTACCTCATCAACTGGCAAAGACTAGTTGATAAAATACATGGGAAGTCCTTAGAAAAGTGCCTCAATCTACTAGATATTAAGTGTTAGCTTTGTTTATTGTAGTTTTTATTCTTCTATTTAGAAGTTTAAAGGCATAAATTATTTTGGGTTTGAGCTGCATTTTATTTAACTTTTACATTACTGGAATTTTTTATTGTTACTCAAATATGACAAACATAATACATTTCGGAAATTTTCACAAAGTAAACACTCTTATAAAGCCACACTCTAAATGTTTAAATAAAATACCAACCACTGGAATTTTTCCCAGTTGTCATCATCTTAAACCATTACTCTGATCTCCACTACCATACATTAATTTAGCTTATTTTCTACAGTTTCCATAAATGGAATTATAGAGTGCATATTCTTTTACATCTCAAAATATTCTCTTTAAAAATGTGTGAAGATTCATTTGAGCTATGTATAAAGAAATGTGCTCATTTCCATTGAAGTATATTCTCCTTTATGAACATACAACCATTTATTTAGTCCATCTATAATTAAACAGTTCTGAATTGTGGTTGAATAATTCGGGATTGTTTTCACTTTGTAGATATTATTAAAATGTGCCTGTGTTTAAGTATCTATATTATTTATATATGTGTGCTTATATAATGTATATTCTATATATAATTACATGTATAATCATGTTTTTTATCATACACATAGTGTATGTGAAATTTGTATGTTATAAATGTGTGTATATGTATATAAATACATATGTATATATGTATATGGAGAGAGAGAGAGATAGTGGTTCCACTGACATGAAAATACTGAATCACAGGCTTATTCACATTAAGCTTAGTTGAGAATGCCCAGCACATTTCTGAAGTGCTTTTAACAAGTTATACTCCATAAAGCAAGGTTTTAATTTGTTTCTATTTCTTCAACTCATTTGCTATTAGATCATCAGGAAAGTCATGAGGTATTTTTAAATGCAGAAATATGACATAACTTTCCTGACATCCCAATATTTCCAAGTTTTTTAGCTTTTGGTTTTGTTTTCTTTCTTTCTTTCGTTCTTTCTTTCTTTTTTTTTTTTTTTTTTTCTTTCTTTTTCTCAATCTCTCTTTTTCTGTTTCACCATTATCATTATCACCATCATCATCACCACCAACATCACCTACTCTAAAATGAAGGTTTCTTTCTTTCTTTCGTTCTTTCTTTCTTTTTTTTTTTTTTTTTGGTTTTGTTTTCTTAAACTTCAGTTTTCTGGTGGTTGTGGAGTGGTATCTCCACTGTGGCTCTAGTTTGTACCTCTATGATAGAATAGGTTCTGTGGAGCATCCATAACTCAGAGTAATATTCACTGTTTTGTGTCTTCAAAATTAAATATACAATTCAAGGAGTGCGACATAGAAGTTAAAATTGTAACCATTATAGAAGTAGGTAATGGCCTATGAGGATTTACTGCGAAGGGTGCCATGTCCCCCCTGCCTCATTTTCAGCCTTGTCATACCACACATTTACATATAGAGAGGGGCCTGTTGCTGAGCTCTATTCTCTCCCATTGGTGTTTTTTAAAGATTTTTTAATTAATATAGATCATCTCATATTATATATTGGTTTACTACGTGTCTTATGCTATTGTGCTGCTATGACAAAATACTAGCACATACTAGACAATTAAAAAAAGCAAAAGACTAATTTATTTCTTAAAGTTCTGGAGGCCGGAGCATCTGAGACTGAGGTGCTGACATTGGTGTCCTCAAGAGCTGCTCTCTTCTTTCTTTCTTTTTTATTTTATTTAATTTTGAGAAAGATTTTCTCTGTAAGGTATGTGTGCTTATGGGAGAGACAGAGAGACAAAAAGCAAGAAAGCACCTCTCCCCTTCCCAGAAGGGATGGCCATGCTGTAATCTCTTCTCTATGCTCCTCTCAGGATTTGGGGCATGCACAGACACCCCATTGGTGTGAGTTTTAAGCTGCCAGGTCTGGGACTCAAACCATGGTCAACTATGTTGGAGTTCAGCAATGTACCCATTATGCCATCTGCTGGACTCTGCTCTTTTCTTTCAAGATGGCACCTTGTTGCCGAGTCCTCAAGTGGCAGAAGGCAGAAAGACAAGTGGAAAAACACAATTTAAAGCCTTCTATGAGAGCATTAATGCATTCATAAGCATAGACCTCTAATGACTTAATTTTCAAAAGGGCTAACTTCTTACGACCACCAATAACGGGGATTAAGTTTCAATGTGAATTTTGGAGGGGATGTGTTCAAACCTTAGTACTATTCAAATCCTCCAATTTTGTGTTTCATAGAAATAATTTCGATTAATTTGGGACTCTAGATTTCTATATATTTTGGTTCCCCCAAATTGAACACAACAATTTTGGAAGAACACATTCTAACCATAGTACTTTTCTAATACATAATATCTTATATTACCCTTTTAATTCAACTGTTAAGCCTTCTTTTTTCCTTCACAATGTTTTGTAGACTTTTATTGTGGTAGCTTGTACATTTCTATTAGAATATCTAACAATGCAGTATTGGATAACAAAATTTATGCAGTGCTGTATAAAAATGCCGATACCATATTGTAAAATTCCCTCACTCAAAGGAAGATATTTTGATATTTTATTATGTGTGATTGTTTTCTGTAAATTTGTTCTTTTGGCAGCTTTGAAGAAATGAGGGCATTTACTTACCTAAAAATGAGAAATATTACTAAGAATTTGTTATTACTATGGAATTTAAATTTCATCTATAGTTCTATACAAATGAGAGGATCGCATGATGTAATAAATTTTATGGACTGAGTTTTGAAAAGCTACTGAAACTTGAAATAATGGAATAAATCCAACCGTGGAATGCTATCCTTTTTTTAGCTAGCCTATAATTGGGTTTGATAATCATATTTTATCTAGCATTTCTGTCAATAAGCGAATTTGGACTCAAAACTGTTATGTTTTGTTTGTTTCCTTTTTACGCTGTTTTTATTTGCTGGAGCATGCACGCAGTTACTGGAGAGAGTGATAAGGGAAGTGAGAAAGGACCATTCATGGGGTATAATCACACCAGGATCCTTTTTCTTCCATTTCTACTTTTGGAATTGTGGGCACATACACATGCCCAGCAAGATTTTCTAGCCACCACATCCACAACTTGGACCAAGTTGTTGATCATGTGGGATCTACTTTTCCTTAACCACCACTCCACCAGCTGACCCCAAACTTTGCTTTTAAGTTTAGAAATATTTACTCCTTTTTATTTGCTAAATACATTTGGATAATACTGTATAGTTTTTATTAAGATATTTTTATTTGCCAGTTTTTTTTTTTTTTTTAATTTACTTTATTTTTTTTTTTGGAGAGGTTTTTGCTATAGGGCACGTGCGCTCGCCAGACAGACAGAGAAAGACAGAGAGATAGAAAGCAGGAAATCACCCCCCAGGGGGGATGGCCACGCCGCAATCCATTCTCCTCCATTCTCCTCTCGGGATCTTGGGCACGCACGCACAAGCGCCCGGCGTGAGTTTAAGCCACCGGGTCCGGGACTCGAACCGCGGTTGACTACGTGGGAGTCCAGCGACATAGCCAATACGCTAACTGCTGGTCCCTATTTGCCAGTTTTTAAGTAGTTTTTTTCTCCCCTTTAGATGATTAATTTTTTGATTACTTATTCCATTGTCCCAAGCATTTGTTAGCCAGATCACCCTAAATTTATACTCCCAAAGGACCAACTAAAATGCCAGAAAGTTATATTTTATAGACCAATAGTTAATGGACAGCCTTATCTCTTTTAACTACTTTATCAATTTGTGTGTGTGTGTGTTTGTTTTGAATTTGAGGTTGTAAATATATTTGTAGATTTACTTTTAAAAAAAAAATCAGTTTGGTGTTTAAGTGTTTCCCTTAGCTTTTGTAAGGACCTTCTTTTTTTAATTAATTATTTTTTACATTGTCCCACAAACATTTACTTTAGATATCAAAACATTTTTGCTCATACTCCACAGTTCTTGACAATTAATAAACAACTTTCAAAATTTCAAAAAACTGAATTTTAAAGATAACTTTAAAATATTTATTATAATTTTGTGACTCTGTAACAACAGACAGTATGTTTTTAAATATTTTTGATAAAATATTTACTTGTCATCTACTCAAACAGTTGAAAATCAACCACCCAGTACACAATTCACACATGAACCTTCCCAATGCAGCTTTGCCTACCAAGTATTCTGTGGTTTACCACCTGCTAGCAAAGATCAGTCTTTTTTTCTTCCTTCAGAATCTTCTTCCAGGTAATCTTCTGGTTATGACCACTCTTTTGCAATCTCTACGAATTACAATGCTGGGCTGGGAAAGTCAGGGTTATTTTATGTACAAATTACTTCAAGTACCTTCTCTAATCCTCTTTGCCAGGCAGAACTGTTTATAGTGCGGACAGTCTTTCCATGACCTTCCATGGGTCTCTTGAGATCTATCTTAGTTACATAGTTTTGTGATGATATCTTCAGATATGACATTCCAGTCAAAGCCCTGGCAATAATGAATATTTTCAATTTATGTTGCAAGACAACAGATATTATTGAACTTATTCAAATAACTCTTCTGTCACAAAATAAGAATACTCACAAATATTTTCTAATTCAATGTTCAGTGGATAGCTTTGACTGCCTCTCATGGTAACATAAAGCCATTCCTCTCTTCTTACTGTATCTCAAAACCTGCTTCATTCCTTCTGATTAATCATGTGCAGATTTATTATTATCATTTATTTTTACAAGACTATCAGTTGTGTAAGATTCTTCAATTAAAAGATACATAATCTCTTTTTTCTAATGTTAATATCAACTTTGAGTAATGCCTATTAATTCACTGAAGATTAAAAAAATGAAAATACTGTAATTCTGTCATTTTGTATTCATTTATCAGCTCAAATACTTCTGTAATGAGAACCTACTACTCATCAACTGTTTCTTGAATAGAAAACGCTTTGGGTAAAATTGATTTCTTACTCATTCTCATTGGCATTACTTAGTTCTTTATAATTATAAAACCAAGGTCTTCATTTTCTGGCAGTCTGTACATCTTTTATAGCTTTGCGAGGTAGCTATAGCATGTACCATCCTTCTTTCATCTTCAAAGCTAGCCACTGAAGGTTGACTATTTTTCTTTGACCTTTCTTGGAACAATTTTCTGCCTTTTTAGGACTCATATGACTAGATTAGGGACTGTTAACCAGAATAAACAGAGAATTCGAGTGGCTTATCCAGCCAAAAAAAGAAAAAAACCCAATTAAAAGTAGGAAAATGAGCTGAATAAATATTGTCAAGATTCTTGATAACCAGAGCTGGTAAAATTAAATCAGCAAGAACATTGGTCAGTGGAGAAGACATATACCCCCTTGCAGAGACTTCAGCTGAGACAAAGAGCAGGCTGTGCCGCTGGCCTTATGTGAGGACATAAGTGAGTTCTAACATGTAGGAGTGAACATCATTAGTATCAGGAAGTTGCATGCGGTCCTTCAGAAGCCAAAACACACTTGAAGACTCAGTCTATCCAAACTGAATGTCTGTTAATACCTAATCGCAGAGCATTGGCAGGATCTGTTGATGGCCTTTTTATATTCATGTCAGATGTGGAAATGTGTCATATGGTTGGTGGATAACCCCAAGGCACTCACACTCACAGCTCTAATTCTACACTCACTCTGCCATACTTCCTACTCCATCTTCTACTGCCCAGTATATAAAATATTTATTACAGCATGCTTAAGTGTGGCTTATATCCAGAATGCGAGATTGATTTGAACAATAGAAGATATAAGACAAAATTTTAAAAATCAATTATACTCTATTTAAAAAAAAATAAAAAGCTATAGGCTCCTGTATTTGCTTGGAACACAGACCAAAAGCACCCCACAGGGGGAATGGCCATGTTGCCATACCTTCTCTTTTGTTTTCCTCTCAGGATTTTGGACATGCACACACACATACCTGGCATGTTTCTCTAGTCGCTAGATCCAAGATTCAAACCACACCTTTGGTCACAAGGGATCTGGTTGCTATAACCACCATGTAGCCAGTCGGCCCAATTATGCTCTTCTAATTAACACTGAGATTTAAAAATTTTCATAAAATCAATACAATAACATCAAAAACAATTAAATACTTAGTGTTACTCTTAATAAAATATGAGTGGGGCCAGCAGGTGGCATGGTGGTTAAAGCGCTGGACACCTATATGACCAACTATGGTTGGAGTCCTGGACCTGGTGACTTGCTTTCTCACTTCTCTCTCTCTCTGTCTCTCACTGGTGAGTATGCATGTACTATAGCATATTAAAAATAATAAAGATTAATAAAATAGAACAAATAATTAATAAATAAAATGTTATGAGTTCAATGATAGCTAGAGAAAATTTCTGAGAGAAATTAAAGAAAATCTAAATTAAACAAAAGCAATATGGAAATTCTTAAAAATCTAAAACTAGAACTTCTGTGTAGCCAAATAATTCCACTACTGTATGTTTGCCTAAACGAAAGGAAATCACTCAGTCAGAGAGATGCTTATTTGTATATTCAAACGTTTTTTAGCAATATTCACAAACACTAAGACATAGAATCAATCCAAGTGCTTAAAATAAGATGAATTGATTATGAAAATGTGGCACACACACACAATAGAATACTACTCAGCTGAAAAGGGGGAAAAAAAAAGAAAACATCTTTTCATTGACATATAGTGGATATACCTAGAAAATATAATTCTGGGGTCAGCAGGTGGCATGGTGGTTAAGGGTCTGAACTCCCAAATGGTCAGCCATGGTTTGAGTCCTGGACCTCGTGGCTAGAAACACACCAGGCATGCGTATGTGTGCATGCCCAGAATCCCAGTGAATGGAGAAGAGATTTTGGCATGGCCATCCCTACTTCCTCTCTCATTGTCTCTCTCTGACTCTCCACTAAGTGCTCATGCCTTATGGAAAAAGAACTTTAAGAGAAAAAAAATCATATAATGCGAAGTGAGCCAGTCAAACTATGGTAGACAGATACTGTATGTCCCCATTTAGCATATACAGAATGTCTGCACTCTGGTAGAAATGGAAGACATCGATGGCATAGAAGTATAGAGAATACTATTTAACACCGGAAGCTGCATCATGGGAGCGGGTGGAGCACTTCAGGAGAAAATGATTACAGACACAAGAAAGCATGTAAACAAGGAGAATGAATTACTCAATGATGTACCACAGCACAGTAAAAACATGTCTCTGGCTATTCAATATATTAATATTACTTCCAAAAGAGGGGGAAAAAAAAACCCTATTACTTGTAGAAAATTTCACCAAACATACATTTGATAAAGGACTTACACTGCAAAATTGTAAAACAAAAGGATGAGACCATCTCTCCTCATATTAAAAAAAAAAAAAAAAAACAGTTGGCACTGAATCTATACTTGATCAGAAAAGTACTAATACTGCGTTAACAGACGTCTACAATTACTTGTCATTGAAGAATCGCAAGTTAAAGCTATACAGGTACAACATTTCACATTCACTGGAATGGTTACGGTATCACAAAATAAAATAACCAAGAAAAAACCCTGGAAAACCAATTTCTTCTGGCTGCTTGGAGCAAGTACAAACTGCACATATTTCCCACGGGAATGCAATATGCTACACTCACTTTAAAAAACACTTTCACAGTTTTATGAACGTGAAGAGACATCATACAACCTAACAATTTCTCTTCAAAATATAAGACAAGAGAAAAAGGAAATATATTTCCATACAGAGACCTTTAGGAGCTTTATTTGTAATACCCGAAATGTGAAAACAACCCAATTGTCATTGATAAGTGAATGGGTAAATACATTTTAGCATAATTACACAATGGAATATTATTCAACAATAAAGAAAAGCCAAAAACATTTTTTTGTTTTTTGTTTCTTTTTTTCTTTACCTCAAAAGTATCATGCAAAGTTAAAGCTGTGTTTCTGTTTATATTTCTTGTTAGAATAGGCAAGACTTTAGGGGGGGAAATAGATTGGTGTTTTTCAAAAGCTAGGGAAGTGTATGGAGATTAACTTCACAGAGGCATGGAAAAACCTGTTGGGTATTTAAAAAGTTCCATATTTAACAGTACAATTTCATAATAGTTGGAATTTGTTTTAAAATAATTTAAGGATTAGGGAAATGAGTGGGCACATAGATAAGAAATATATTGTTGTGGTTTGATGACAGTTGAAGCTGATAGAGTGTAGCATGGAGCTTTTTATATGATGGTATATGCTGGTATTAGCTGTGTAAAATTTTCTGTAATAAAGAATCCCTTGAGCATGAATTAGTACATAATAATGTGATCATGAGGTGTGTACTTCCTGGCATTTTGTGCCACTTTATAGAAAGATGATACTGCATTCTTTGTTTAGAAATTTAGAAATACTTCTTTGTTTTGATACTCTGCTCATAAAACAAAGTGGGCAAAGAAAATTAATATTTATTGACAGCCAAGTAAGAACAAAGTCATTCAAAGCCACATAATTACTTTAATCCTTCAATAGATACTCACAAGCCTTCTCAATTTTTACATTAAAAAATACTCAGGACCAGCAGATGGCATAATGTTTAAGTTGCTGGACTCCCACATAGTCGACTGTAGTTCAAATCCCAAACCTGATGGCTTAAAACTCATGCCAGGCGCATGTGTACGGTGCTGAAAATTCCGAGAGGAGAATGGAGAAGGAATCACAGCACGGCCATCCCCCTGTGGCATGATTTCTTGTTTTCTGTCTTTCTATCTCTGTCTCTCTGATGAGCACACAAGCCCTAGAAGAAAAGAAAAAAAAAAGAAAAACCTCTCTTAAAAAAATAAATACACAAAGATATCAATGAGTAGCAAATGCCTGAAATACATTTTTCACCTAAAATAAAAACAACATCATATGATTTTGGGGTGTGGTAATATTAACTTTATTTACATAAAGTGTTGAATTAGTGAAACATGCTTTGCATTATCACTGAAACTCAAGAAACTTTATTAATATTTAGAGGATACTTTTGAAAAAGAAAATAAATGTATGACAGCCTGGTGGAGCAGTTGGTAATAAACTCAGTTGAAGTGCTAGAAGCCACAAAGCTCAATGCCAATGAAGATCTGGAAACAAGCCTGGTGGGGCACATGCACCAGATCCCGATGAGCCAGAGGACTAGGGAGCAGGGATCCTGACATAACAAGGCTCTGTCAGGATGTTTCTACTGTGCACTTGCATGCTATCATGAATAAGGTAAACTTTTAAAAATAGAAAAGAACACTTTCTCTAAGAAAATATCATGCATATGAGTTATTATCTTGAGTAAGCAATAGAAAGATAGCATAATGCTTATGTTATGCTGCAGGCCAGATACCATATCTGCATTCTGTCTCTTCACAGATCCTTTGATCCTTCCCGGGAAAGACAGGATTGATTTTAACAAGGAGAAATCTGTACTTCTTACACTTTTTTTTCTAAGATTTAATGTTTTATTTATCCTTCACCTTATTTCTTATCCAGGATTTCATCAAATTCTGCCTCACTCATGGTATACAATTATATTTTCTGTTTGTTTCTT
>NW_006159890.1:716606-763976 GCF_000334495.1 Tupaia belangeri chinensis
TTCAAGAAAACTACTTTTGAATCAGATATGCTGTTAAAGCATGGACTGACATCATTTCTTATTCAATGCTATACAAAATAGCACTGGCAGTATTCAAAACCTGGGTGGTTTATCTTGCTTAGCTGATGCTCCTGTACTTGCTATTGATTAATTCTTAACACCGGTTTTCTCCTTGTGTAAATCTTCTCTCAATCGTTAAGAATAACTTATTTGATTGTTTTGGGATGGATTTAATTCCACTTTTCAAATTTTATGTATCTCTAAATCTTACTCATTAAAATGAAAATTGGCCTTTTCTTCCTTAGATGGTGGATTACATTACTGTTTATCTTTAAGAATTAGAGGAGCATGGAGCTAACCACTCCTGATACTTCTCAGATATGGATGCCAGACCCACATAAAATCCTGATCATGGTCTCTCGTTTATTTAATACAGAGATATTTAGCACCAGCTTTTCATCATGTACTGTTCTAGGAAACAGTGATGTGGCACTGTCTATACTCTTTATGTGTGTGTTTTAGAATTATATGTATAATTTACTATTTTCTTCTTTTTTTTTTATTAACTTCTGTTCAGAAAGGCAAGTGCTCTTGCCTTTCTGAACAGAAGTTAAGAAACAGAGACGGAGTGAAGGAAAGTGTTAAAACATCCCCCGTGGGAACTGGTCATTTCTCAATCCTTTCTTTTCCATTTCTCTCTTCTTTCAGGATGTTGGGCCTGAGTGCACATGAACCAAACATGTTTCTTAAGCAGGTAAGTCTGAAATTCAAATCACACAGTCAGGTATGTGAAATCCAACCACCTTCACCACCACACACAGGCTGACTTTATGATTTATATTTTATTTAGAAAGCTATTTATAAAACCTACTATATTCCGTGCACTGTATTGATACAGTATTGATACAAATAGTAATAAAATGGTTTACATCTGAATGAGGAAAAATGTAAAAAGATATAAGTGGTAATTTAGATGTCACCTGAATATAGTGACATTATGGCATAGCATACATGCTATAATAAAGAATTTACAAAATGTTTCTTGGGAGCTTAGAGAAGTACCAATCTCTCTCTCTCTCTCTCTCTCTCTGTGTGTGTGCATGCATGTATGTTGGGTTTGGTGAGATATGGTGGAGTGGAGGAAATTTGAGTTAAAGTAGCTGGAGATTTGGTAAAATTCCCTTGAGTGAACGTTCTAAGTTGAGGTTGGTTTGGTTTGTAATACCTGAAAGGATCAGCGTGTTTGACAAGAGTACTTATCCTTCTTTCTGTTCTTTCTCTTTTTGGCAAATAGAACCCTTAATCTAGCAAAATTAAACTTTCCTTTCTTCCTGAAGGTTACGTGATCTCTTTCACAGCAACATCTCTGCTCTGAACTTTCCCGATTCTCTGTCATCTTCTACCTGCAGGAAAATCTACAGTCACACACTTAGATGGCTCCTTTGGCTCCTTTGGCCAAGTAGAATATTTTCACTGTCCTCTAGATTCTTTGCACTATTGTTGCCTTTTAGTCTTCTAGAGTTTAATTTCATCAGTCACAAGAAATCTTGACAGTATCCCAGCCTCTTTTCTCCATGGGTTATTCTCTTTACCTTATATATTCATTTCCATCTATACAGATGAATTACCCTTCTAAGGCAAAATGTAGGAGATATTAAATATACAGAGTAGAGATGCATGATAGAGACACAGCAAGCGTTACCCAAGATGGAGTCACAATGGCTAAGCTTTAGAAAAGAGCCAGCTTCGGTAGAGTTCAAAACATCTATAGCTAAGGGTGACAGTTTCTGTTTCTATTTGCTAACTACATTCTAACAAGAAGTATTGACTGATATGGCTCTTGCCCACCCTTCTGAGTCTTCGTGATTGCAAGGCAGGTACTCGGCAACCCATAAATAGTGCAACACTTCCATTTTTAATCCCTCTTTGATGAGTATTCTCTTTCTTCCATGCACAGCTAGACTTCATGAAGGAACAGCCCAAATGCACTGGTTACATTTCACTTCCCCTCATGAATAATTAAGTTCATTTTAAAAAGACATACCATGTGTACATGCTGCTCTAATCACCATTCTAGATGCCAAGGGCACAGACAGACGACTGTCAGATTCCTCTAGAGAGAGGTAGAAAATAGATCAATAGCTTAGAAAATGTCTGTTCATCTACAAAGTTCCAGAGAATAGACACATAAGCCGGAATAGATGCTTTCTATTGCACAAGAAATGAAGATAAAATTTGAGTTGAGTTTAGAAGAATGAGGAATGGATAAGAAACAAAATGTGCAAGAAACTAAAGTGTTGGGAAGTATGATACTTTTATCAATTAAAAATGTCTGTGTTGTTTGAGAAACAGGAGAGATATCCATAATATTGGATTATTACCTAAATATTCATTAATAGCAAAATATTCATTAATCCAGCCTGATTTAAATCAATCAATCAAAGAATTCCAAAGATTATAGTAAGAATGAGGAAAATTTAAAATTATTATTAGAACATCAAAATAACAATGACCTCTGACAAAGTCCATGGTAAGTGTGAAAATTAGAGGATAGAACTTTTCTTTCTCTCTTTTCTTTTTCTTTTTTTTTTCTTTTTGCTATGGGGTACTGAAAAAGGATGAGAGATGGGGGATAGGAGAGAGAAATCACCCCCTGAGAGTATGGTCACATCACAATTCCTTTTTTACCATTCTTCCCTCAAGATTTTGGGCATTCACAACACATGCCCAGTGTGTTTTTCAAGTCCCTGTGTCCAAGAGTCTAACAGCAAAGTCAGTCATGTGTATTCCAGTCATTGTAACCACCAGGCCACTGCTTAGTCTGAAGTTAGAAATTTTAAAGACAAACAGTATGTTTGCATAGCCTTAATGGCTCTTCTTTGAAACACTTAATGTGGGGATATAACATATGTCCAAACATTTTTTAATACTCTTTGCTCCAGGAGGTACAGCTTAATTCTCTCCCCTCAAGCAATAACTGAATTTAGTTACTTCTACAGATAAAGTATGGAAAATGACAGTTTTAATCTGTTTCTGTTGTCATAATAAAATACTAGTAACTGGGTAATTTATCAAAGACACACGTTTATCCACTTACAATTCTGGAAGCTGGCAAGGTCAAGACCAATGTGCCAGTAGATTCAGTTTCTGGTGAAGGCCCTAACTTTGGTTTCAAGATAGCATCTCTTGGCACCAGCAGACAGAGTAAAAGTTACATTGCTGGACTCCCACATGGTTGACTGTGGTTCAAGTCCCAGACCCAGTTGCTTAAAACTCACACAGAGCTTGTGTGTGTGTGTATGTGTGTGTGTGTGTGTGTTCAAAATCCTGTGAGGAGAGTGTATGAGAAGGGATTGTGGCATGGTTATCCTTCTGGTGGGTTATTTCTTGCTTTCTGTCTCTCTGGTGAGTATACACTCCCTGTAGTAAAAATCTTGCTAGGTAAAAAAAAAAAAAAAAAAAAAAAAAAAAGCTCCTCTTGGTTCATCCTCAGTGGAAGAAGGTACTGAAGGGAACTGACTCATTCCTTCAATCTCTTTTATGAGAACTTAATTTCATCTATGAAAGTTGCACCCTCATGACTTAATTACCTACTGCAGGTCCTTTCTCTTAATACTATTGCTTTGACAAATATGTTTTATCCCATAAATTTTGGAGAACACATTCAAACCATAGTAATCACCTTTAATTGTCTAATAAAGTATAATTTATTTACACCTGAAAACTCATCAGAATGGACTTTACTATCTTTATTTCTACCAACATTCTATTCAGGTTTATATAAGTATTCTCTAAGAAGATAGAAGATCTATCTTCAATGCTTTCTGTTCTTTCTGAATTCTTACTAGCATCACCTTTAGTAATTCATTGACATCAATTGGGCTTTTTATAGCATGCATCTCAAATTCTCCCAACATTTAACCATTATCCAGTTCCAAAGCCACTTTTTAATGTTTAAACATTTGTTGTAGGAACACTGTGACTCTCAGTACCAGTTACTTAGTCCCTTCATGCTGCCACAGCAAAATATAATAGACTGTGTGGTCTGAAAAGTGGAACTATATTTCCTGTATATCTGGAGGCTGGAAATCTGAGGACCGAGAATCAGCATGGCAGAGTTTTTCCCCATCTTGCACTATCTTCACATGGCAAATAGAGGGAGCTCTAATTTCTCTTTTTCTTCTTACAGCAGCACTAATCACATTATGGAGACTTCACTCTCATGACCTATTCTAATCTACTTTCTAAAGTTCCCTCCTCCTAATACCATCACATAGGGATCTGGGCTTTAACAGATGAATTTTGTGGTGATACAAATGTTCAGTCCATAACAGAGCCAAATAGTAATTTAACAGTGAAGAAACCTAGTATGTACCACTATAATGAAAAGATCAAAGTTAAAATTATCAGTAATACATCATTTGGAAATCATGTATTTCCTGATATGGTGTGATGAGAAGGGCAGTTTCCTTCCTTGATATTCTTCCTTCAAATTATAACTCCTAGGAAATAATGAAAAATCACCAGCCGAAACAACTTGAAAGTTAGCATACAAAATATTTAACCATTATTCTTCAAAAGTATCAAACGTATAAAAACCAAAGACTGAGAAGCTGTCAGATCTGAGGAAATGAAGGACCCGTAAGAACAAGATGTATCGTGGTATCCTGGAATAAAAGATGACATTAGGAGAAAAATGGGTGAAGCCTGAGTCAAGTCTGCAGAATAATTAACAGTAATGTACAAGTGTTAATTTCTTGTTTTCGATAAATAACTATGCTTATGTAAGGAGATAATATTAAAAGAAGCTTGATGAAGGATATAAAGAAACTGCAATATATTTGCAACTTTTCTGAAATTCTAAAACCATTTCAAAATAAAAAAGAAATAAAAAGCAACTGTGTGTAGCATAAAGGCATATTTTAATAGGAATATAAAAGCATTAGTCTTAATGGATGTTTTATTTCATTTATTTATTTCTTCCATGTACGAGGGAGACAGAGAGAGAGAAGGACAGAGGGAGACAGTACCCTCCCTGTATGAAGTCCTGATACTGTGACCTGCCCCCAACCTTTAGCTGGCCTAGCTCCACACACTCAGGGAGGTCCCCAGACTTGAACTGGGAGCTTTCCCATGAGGAGCTCTGCACAGACACATCATGCTTTACTGATGTGACACCATTTGGCTCCAAAAGCAGTGTTCTTAACAACAAAACACAATCTATGAGAGAAAAAATTATCATTTTAAGTAATCAGAATAAAAACAATTTGCCCTGCAAAAATAAGCATTAAGAAAATACAAAAGAGAAAGAGAATGAGAAAGGATAGTTTTAAAACACACACCTAATGAAGTACTGGTATTCAAAACTATACAAAGATCCCTGTAACTCAACATAAGAAAAAAAGTTAAGAAATAGGCAAACAATCTGAACAGACACCTCACCTAAGAAGATATACAAAAGGCAAATGAGCATTTGAGAAGATGTTTAACATCATATATAGGAGGAGGAAATTGCAAATTAAAACACACTTATTAGAATGACTAAAGTCTCAAACAGTGAGGACATCACATGTTGAGAATGTGGAATGACAATAACTCATTCATTGGTGGTAGAAAAACAAATGGAATAGACACGTTAGAAGACAGTTTGACAGTTTTTTAAAAATCTGAAGATATGATTACCACAAAATCATATTCATTGATATCTCCTCAAATTAATTAAAACTGATATTCAAATAAGAAAGTGCATATAAATATTTCTAGCAACTTTGTTCACATTTGCCAAAAATCAGAAGCAACTAAGACGCACTTCCATAGGAGAATGGATACACAACTGTGGTACATCCAAATACGGAAAATTATTCAGAGATAAAAAAAAAATGAGCTCTAAAGCCATTAAAAGACATGGGGGGGTGGGGCAGCAGATGGTATAGCAGTAAAAGGAGTTGGACTCTGACATGGCTGACACTGGTTTGAGTCCTGAACTTGGTGGCTTGCTTTCTCATTTCCTTTTTCTCTCTTTCTCACTCTCTCTCTTTCTCTCTCTGGTGAGTACATGTGCCCTATAGCAAATTTAAATAATAATTAATTAATTAATTAAACTTTAAAAAAGACATGTAGGAAACACATGTTGCTAAATGAAATATTCCAGTCTGTAAAGGCTACATACTGTACAAATCCAATTTTATGTTGGCCCCTATTTTCCTATATCTTAAACAACTCTTGTTAAAGTTCTGAATGATACCAATATAATGTCCTTTTTATATAAAATATTTTGAATATTCATTGAGTATTAAAAACTTTGGTTCTGGCTGCCCTATGTCTAGCCAAACAAGAATCCACATGCAACTGAGGGGAGCCAGGCCATGTTCCTTTAACTGAAAAGCCTTTGCTCCAAAGCTCCTTCCTGCCCGATACCTAGCAAAACAAGTTTCCACACATTTAGTGTCCAGACAGCTCTAGGTGCACAGTAGTGAAACATCTGAATACATTTAGGGTCATAGAAATTCCCAAATCCTACTGAACTGCAACAGAAAGAGTGATACTCATTTTCGTAAATTTGAATTCAAATCTCTTTCTGTGTATACCATGTTACAAAACACAGTAGTAGAGGAGAAACTGGCATAGAAGTACCTCACAGTAAACTAAAGCATGCAAGTTTATAGTTGTAGAAACCTCCAACAAATTAGGCAAATGTGAATATACCACCAAGTGACTGAAAATCAGAGAAGAAAGACTGCAAAGTGAGCATCAAGAAAAAAATAAGAAGCTGCAGAGAGAGTGGGGATCATCTCCTCCCACATGCCTCTGAACTCTTAGTTGAAACCTTGCAGCTCGATCCAGATGCACCTGTTCTTTAGAAAGAGGCCTTTGTAATATCCATTTCTATCAACAAAAATGCAAGTTGCTGGGTGACCATCAGGGAAATGGACCTGCAGAAGTATTGTAAATCATCTCTTCCCACATGCCTCTAACATTCAGAATTAACTCCAAGAAAGTAGGAAGAAACATATAATCCATCAGATGACCAGAAACCACCACTGAGACACAAGAAATATGAGAAACCAAGAAAATATCTCTCCCAAAAGGGAAATAACAGCCCATCATCATCCACAGACAGTACAAAGGAACTCGTGGAAATGTCAGATAAAGAATTTAGAATATTCATAGTTACAAAGTTAATAGGGATGCAAGAGAAGGGAGGCAATGAACTCCTGAAGATGCAGGAGAAAAGAGAGAATGAGATCCAGGAAGTGAGGAAGTTCTTGCACAATCTGAAAGAGGAAATACACAGTATAAAAAAGAATCAAATGGAACCGTTAGAGATGAAGGCTATAATACAGGAAATCAAAACCTCCCTTGAAAGTATTAAAAGCAGAACAGATCATGCAAAGATCAAATCTCAGATGGAGAAGACAGAAATTCTGACCTAGGAAAAATTCACCAAAAAGACTGAGAAAATAGCCCCCCAAATTAGAATAATACATAAGATATACTATATACCATTAGATGCCCAAACATCCTGATAATCGGTATCCCAGAAGGTAAATAAATTAAGGGCATTGATAATCTATACCATGAAATCTTGGATGAATACTTACCAAACCTAGAAAGGCATTCAAATCTCCAGACCCAAGAAAAACAAAGGACCCCACATAGAATCAACCCAGGAAGATCTTCTCCAAGTCACATCATAACCCTATTGACCAAAACCACAGAGACGAGATGCTAAAATTGACAAGAGAGAAATGTCACATTACTTTCAAAGGATATCACATCAGGCTAACACTGGATTTCTCATCAGAAACAATGCAAGCAAGGAAAGAATGAGAAAATATATTCAAAGTATTAAGTGAAAAACAATTTCAACCAATGCTCTGCATTGTCGATAAAACTGGCAAGATTATCCTTCATATGGGAAGAAAAGATAAAAACATTCTCAGATAAAGAAAACCTGAAAGAATTTATCAACACAAGACTAGCTCTTTAAGAAGTTCTAAAGGGAGTGCTGTACCAGGAAAACAAAAGACTCAGAGACAGAAATAAGAGAACAAATAATGACCAAGAAAATGGCTAACTTTACAGTAGGGACAAGTTTGAAAATATCATTAGTAATGTTTAATGTTAACTTCCAGGATTTAAATGGAAAGATCAGACCATAGTAACACTGCGAATTCAACAAAAGAGAAATTACATGAGACTGAACAGATGAAATGGAATTCTATGACTTTTGACTAAAACATTACTGATCTTCTCTTATGCTTTATCTCGCAGATTTAAGGATTTTTGTTTCCTTTTGAGTTGATAGGTTCCACAATCTGTTAATTTTTTTTTTATTGAAACATAAACTTTTCTCCCTTCTTGACCCCTCTGCAATTGGAAAATACTTGTGAGCATTCTTTCTTTGTGGCAGAATGGTTATTTGTATAAGTTTAATAATACAATAGTTTCTGTTGCCTTGCATCAGAAATTGAATCTTATGGGGCTTTGTGCACATAACAGACCAAATTGAGACTGTCCTAATTTTTTTTTCAAATAAGCTAGTTTATATCTCACTTTAGTAAAAGGCAAAATGGAGAGAGAAAAAAGATGTGTTTCTGAAGAAAATTACAATTACCGTGCACTTGTTGCTGGATTTTAGCTCTGTCCATATGTTTACTATAAGATCTTTTGTGAATCAATAAAATGTGAAAAAAGTTTAGTATAAAAGGTAGGGAGGGAAAATAGTGAAGGAAAGAAAAGAAAAAGTATGTTTAATTGTCAAAAAATAATAAGCTTTTTGCTGATACTAATGTATATAGTAATATCTTTGTCTTGACTGATAGGCATGGTATTCATGCTGGAAAAAGAAATGTATACTGTAAAGCTATATGTGATTAAATGCAAATAAATTTTAAAATTTAAAAAGAGCAGTTCTGGGCCAGCAGGTGGTGTGGAGATTAAATCACTGGATCCCATATGGCCAGCTGTGTGGTTTGGGTCCCTGAAAACCACACTGGGCACATGTGCATGCATGCACAAAATCCTGAGAAGAGACTGGATGAAAAGAGACTGTGTGGTATGATCCATCTCTCTGGGAGGTGATTTCTCACTTTCTCTCTGACATTCTCTGGTGAGTGTGTATTGCCCTACAGCAAAAACTAAAAATAATAATAATAATTTTTTAAAAGAGTAGGATAGTTCCACACACTAATTGTCTTCTATCATACCCAACATGGATGTTCTAGCTATTCATGTAATTAAAATATTTTTATATAATTACCACCCAATAATCTACTCCATCATTTATATTAACCTAATTTTGCTGTTTAACCCAATGGTGAAGCTTCTGTTGTATACAGAGTATCTTTCTGCTGAGCCAGTGTGGACCAGCTAGGACTGTAAGAATCATGCTTTCCCTAAACTATAAGTAGATTTAATGTCCATTGTGCCTAATATTCAATTTAGACTAGAAATACACTTAGGGATACTGAGCTGGTAGGTTGAGACTGCCATGTTGGGTTATTTATACTCTGGAAATTGAAAAGTGTTATATTTAGAGTATTATTATTATTAACAATATATATAGAGAACTTACTTGTATGCATTTACTAGAATAACAATGCTTACAGCTAACAATAAAGTCCAACCAACTAATTCTTAGGCATTATTTTTCTTTTCCTTCGACATTGCAATTCCTTTTTCAGGTAAAACATATGTCATAAGAAAGAAGTTTAAAAAAAAGCGAAATAGATTTTTACTACACCCTCCTCTAGTAAATGCTCATTCCTCTAATAGTAACTTGTTGGATTTAATGCAGCTCACCTACCTCTTCCTTCCAATGGCTGAAGCGGCCAGGCAAACAGAATGAAGAGCTCTAGTTAGAAGCCAAATCCATCTGTTTATTGCCCGAGGTGACTGTCACTGACTCTTCAATGCAAGGTTATTTGTTTTAAGGCAATTTCATTAGCTTTTTATGCAGATGTTTCCAGAATTAAGGATGTATAGCAGACCCACAAAACAGTAAAGCTATAATAATATACATATATTTAAATTTCTTTACTTGTCAATCTATCATTTCTTGACAGCAGCTACCCTTTTTCAAATCTTTTTTTTCCCCCCCAAAGAGTTACATTTCTCCTAAAACAATGGCTCTTTCTCAATGCCACAGTGATTGTTAAATATAGTTTATGAGTTTGAATAATGCCATGTCACTTAAACAGGGGACATTTTCTTTTTTAACAAATTAGTTATAAAAATTATTTAAACTTCCTAAAGCATTATTAGAGTTTTGTTTTGAGTGTTTCATGGTGTATCCGAACTTATCATTTGTGACTGATTTCTCTAAGTGGCCCGGGTGGCTGTATGTCATAGGAATGCAGCACGTTTCCTGGTAAATCAATTTGTGTTAGCCGTGCAGCACGGATTTGCAGCAGCATAATTCAGACTGACTTCTGCAAATAATACTCCCTCTGACAACACTTTCAAAATGGCAAGATAGCCTGTAAAAGTACAGAATTGTCTTGAGATATCACCATCCCCCAGCAGAATTCAAAATACTGTTGCAAAACTGACAAAATAGAACCTAAATTGTAATGTGATATAGTAAAGCAGCTGATAGATTACACTCTGCACCAAAAATTGCTAACTCAATGCCCAATAGAGAAATCACAGAACTCTGCCAACTTAAGAGCATAGCCTCAAGTTTGTAGGGGGACAGGGAAGAACTCAAATGAATACATAATAAGTAAGTAGTATTTTGCAAGTTGGTTAGCTACACCATGGCGCCCCTTTTAAAATGATTAAGTGGGACCAGCAGTTAGCGTAATGGTTATGTCACTGGACTCCCATGTAGTCCACAGCAGTTTGAGTCCCGGACCTGGTGGCTTAAACTCATGCTGGGAACGTGTGCATGTTGTGCCCAAGATCCTGAGAGGAGAATGGAGGAGAAGGGATTGTGGCATGGCCATCCCCTCTGGGGGGTTGATTTCTTGCTTTCTGTCTTTGTGTCTCTCTCTCTGGCAAGCGCACACACCCTTTAGCAAAAACTTCCCCCCAAAAAGAAAAAAAAATGATAAAGAAGCACATAATGTTAAAGAGAATGCATATGCTGCCAGTTTAAACATTGAAAATGCTTTCTAAATATTGTGTTTAATATGTGGCACGGTGTTAATTTAAACTTATGGGAAAAATGGGTTGGGCTTGGGAATATTTAAATATTATTAGTTGAAGCCTATAGAGAATTTACATGCAGAATTTACTCATCTCGTGCTTCCTTTTGTAAACAAATTTCTTTCATAGTTAAGAATACATAAAGATAAAAGGTTAAAATTTTTTCCATATGTATGATTGAAGAGTGATTGATTTTGGAATAATCAGAAGGAAAAACGTTTATGTCGATCATCACATCATATACAAATATTTTGCTCTTCTGCTAACTTTATATTTACTGTAGTCTGACACTCCATTTTACACAGAAAGGCTTAATTGGATTTCATTCAATACTGCTATTCATTTAGTTATTATTGACAATTGTTTTATTGCTGTGCAACTGAAAACGCTTTGGTTGTTGATGCAGACATGCTTTAAGATGGATGTGCCTGTAGTTGCTAAAAATAATGCTAGACACATAGAGGTAGATCTTTAATATTGTTGATTGTCATTGATTGGATTCTTAAATCAGGACATGGAAAGGAATTAAAGTAAATTGTGAAGCCCTAGATTTAACTTGTCTTGTAGCTTGACTGCTGTGACCTTTGCAGCTTCCATTCTTCTTAAATTTTGAAAGTGAATATTGATCAACATCCTTAAATTCCATCTTACATAGGGCTAACCAGGAGGATGAGAATTCTTGTTCCATAAAGTGGGATTGATACTTACTCTTGTGTCTTTATCTAAAATAAAGGCTTTATCCTTTCTTCTCCAATTGCTCCCAACAAGGCCATCACAAAAATCATGTTATCGATACATTGCTAAGAGGTTTTTAAATATTATTTTAAAGAATTATTTATTTATTATTTTTAATTTGTCCAGAGAGAGACAGAAAGAGAGAGAGGGGGAAAAAGAGAAAATAAGCCGCCTGATCTGGGACTTGAATCACGGTCAACTGTGTTGAAGTCCAGAGCCTTAACCACTACACCACCTGCTGGCCCTCATGATATTCCTTTTCATTATAAACACAAGATCTTGGGGCCAGCAGGTGGCATAGTGGTTAAGGTGCTGGACTCCCACATAGCCAACTGCTGTTCAAGTCCTAGACTTGATGGCTTGAAATTCATGCCTGGAGCATGTGCGTGCATGCCCAAAATTCCAAGAAGAGAATGGAGGAAAAGGAATGGTGAAGTGGTCATTCCCCCTAGGAGATTATTTCTCTCTCTCTGTCTTGTCTCTCCAGCAAGCAAACGCGCCCTATAGCAAAACATTTTTTTAAAACAACAAGATTGTATACTTTAAATCATAAGTGGTAAAGAGACTTTATTTCCTCTCATGAGCGATTTTAGCATTTAAAGGAAAAAAAGCTCAATCTCAATTCAAAATGAAGAAAAATATCTTTTGCTGCTTTAAAGAGAAGAATTAAATATTTTGTTTCTATATTTTAACTAGTTAAATAAAGAACTGGGTATATTTCACTATGTTTTCCAGGAATACATGCATAGTCATCTAATATTACAAAAGAAAAACATAATAGAAGAGAATAGAAGTAAGTATATATAGTTATATGGTCAAAGAAAGAGAAATACATTGCCTGTCAAGGAAAAATAATTCTAGTGATATGATGTGGTATAATTATTATTATTATTATTACTTATATTTTTGCCATAAGGCTCATGTGCTTGGCAGAAAGAGAGAGAGAGGGAGAGAGAGAGAGAGAGAGAGAGAGAGAGAAAGTGAGAAGTCATTCCACAGGCCGTATCACTATACCACAATCCCTTCTCTTCCATTCTTTTCTCGGAGTTTTGGATACAGCACACACACATGCCCAGTATGTTTTTTAATCCATTGCATCCGGAACTTGAACAGTGGAGTCCACCACGTGGTGTCTAGCACTTTATGCCCCCCACCACCTGCTGCCTAATGTGATATAATTATTAATGACGCATTTTTTTTTTCAAACAATGCATTTGCTGTAACAAAATACTGGTATGTATTAAATTGTGTATTCATGCAGAAAATTTTTGTTAAGTCCATGAAGTTTTACACAGTTTATAATAAAGTAAACATTTCTAAAAAATAATTTAAAAAAAAATGTTTCTTTCTCAATGCTCTACCTTAGAAAATCAGACTACTGTAGGAAGATACTTTTTTTTTGGTATTTTTTTTCTTCTTTTTCTATGAAAAAGCTTATAAATGACAGAAATTTATTTCTCACCATCTAGGAGGCCAGGAGGTGTCATAAGATCCAGGATCTAGTTTGTAGACTATGTCTTCCAACTGTGTCCTTGCATGTGAAAGTGGCAAGGGAGACTGCTGGGCTTTTTTTTAAAGACACTAATCTCACTCGTGAAGGGACCATCTTCATTACCTAATGACCTCCCAAAGGCACCACCAACTAAATCAGTACTTTCGTGATTAGATTTCAATGTGCCAATTTACATGAAAGCATGTACTTTCAAACAACAGTAATACATAAATGGGATTAGGAATTTTGGGTAACTATCCCCTGAACTGGGTGAAATTAAGTTCACTATTATCTTGCAAATTGGAAATTACTTTTGCCTTACATTTAAATGAACAGAAATGGTGGACGGTCTATTTGCATAACATTATTTTGAAGGCATTAGTATTATAAATAATAAACAACAGAAAGAAAATTATACAGTCTATTTCTGAGAATTAAACAGTCTTTTTCTGAGCCACTTCAGAAAATTCCCTGAGTCCTCTTTTCAGCAGGTCCAGTATGATATTTGGGCGTTTGTTAAAACGATTTTTTAAAATTATTTTTCTGTTTTTGATCCTAAAGTCAATCAGTTATTTCAGAGGTCATTTGTATAAAGACCGTAACATTATAAACATTTGTCAAGATCTGTAGAATAAGCCTTAGGAAAGAAAAAACAAAATTGTAGCATATTTTTGGTTAAATAAACCAATAGAGAGCTCACATGGCTGAATATGGTTTGAAATCCAAGTTTTTCTTATAGAGGCTGGAAATACATGCTGGATGTGGTACATGTGTGCCTCGAATCCTGACTGGATGACAAAGTGGAGGAAAAAGTATTGTGTATTATTTTTCTTTTCTTTTTATTTCATTTATTTCAAGAGAAAGAGAGACAGGAATTCTTGATAAGCTCTCACCATGCCATGATCCCTTCTCTCCAGCCTCCCAGCCATCCAGGATCACAGGTACACATAAGTGTACCAACATGTTTGGTTCGACTAAGAATCCAAACTCAGGCCTTCCATATGGTTCCAGTAACATGCAGTAGCAAACACCTCCCACCTGTACACCATAGATGGGCCACCTACCAGCTATATCATCATAGCTGGGTCCTCCAGATCATTCCAATGCATGTTCTTTTCTTGCTGTGGCTGTTTTGCTACCCTTGCCAACAATAGAACTTTTTCGTAAGTATGAACTGTCTTAGTCCTTTGAGCCCTTCCTACAACTGAACTTAAGGCAATTACTGCATAATTAATGCAGATGTAAAGATGAATCCCAGTAAAAAGCAAAAAATAAAAAAGCAGCAGAACTGAAGAGTGAACCAATGATGTGGTTAAAGAAACTAACTAGTTAGTATGGATTGCCTTAAGGGCACTAAAAAGCATATGGATTATAACAGATATGCAAATTGTGGGAAGAATATTAAAGCAGAAGCAAAAGAGGTGTTATTCAAAGAATTTTTCTGTAAATCTTAACTGAATATGTCACTGAATAGTTTGTTTTCTGGAACCATATATGCTTAGAGATCCTAGGGGCTAACAGTGGGTTTTCTGGAGCAGTTCATCTGAAGCAAGTTTGATAATGAGGGAGAGGATAATTAAGTAATAACTTTGCTTTTAGTATTCCTTTTAGCTTGTTCTCCGAACATCTTTTATTTTACTGTGTGCTTATATATTTATCCCTTAATTACTTATTCTTAATTATATGTCTTGTCCTTTCAATGGGAACTGAGAGAGAGAGAGTGAGAGAGAGAGAGAGACTCTGAATGAAAAAAAAATTATTTGAGAATAGCAGAAGAGTGCAATCCAGGGTACCCAAATTATGGTAGATCATAGGTATATCTAAGTGAGTTGGGGAAAAGGGGAATATCTTAGTCATTGTTGCATTGGCAACAGAAATATGGGAGATTGGATCATTTATAATAAAATAAATAGCTATTGACTCATAGTTCTGGTGGTTGGAATATCTGAAGGCATCACAAAATGGCAGAAGGCAGAACCTTGAGTAGAGAAAACCATATTTTTGGGTCCACATGGCCCTCCCTGCCTTATTTTCTCTCCTCAGATACACACCAAAGCTCAGTCATGGGGCTCCACCCTCATAACTTTATCACATTCAAAAGATCCACCTTAGGACACCATGACAGGATTCAGGGATTCAGTTTTCACTTAACACCTTTCACAAGAAAAATAACACCCAACCTATGAACTTTTAGGGGGCATCCAAACACCATGTACTAAGACCAGATTCTAAAGTATCAATCACTGGAGGAAAAGCCACTATCCGAACCATAAGAGGGAATCTTTTTTTTTTTCCCAATTTTTGAAGTTTTTTTTTTTTTTTCAAAGAACACAAGCACTTACCAGACAGAGTTAGAGAGACAGAGAGAGAGGGACAGTGAGAAGTCAGCAGATTCTTAGATATACTTTGATATGAAATCATAAAATATCTACAATTAGCTCAGAAGTAAATGTATTTAATGAAATAAAACTATTTAGTTAAGTGAAAAATATAACCAGGGATGTACATTCTGGATAAATGAGTAGATATTATAAAAACAATATATATATAAAGGTATATAAAAACGTACATCATGCATATGATATACCTGATATGTATGTCATACACCTAGAAAGGAATCAGTGAAATCTTTGTGGCATGGTGATTTAAAAAAAAAAAATAGTGCCTGAATATTTTAACCATCTTCCCAACCATAAGCAGCATCTAATTGCCTACCCGTTAATCTGAGTTAGATGTATGACTTGCCATCCATATAATGCAGTATTAGTGATACTGGGTGACTTTCAAGGTTTACAAAGAAAACAAGTGGAGTGTTTAGATTCTCACCATGAAATGTAACCATGCTGTAAAAACTTCAGCTACCCTAAGACCTTTAAGCTGTAGAGGCCATGTGTGAGAACTTTTGTTGACATTCCCAGCTGATCCTAGCCCTCCAACCATCTCTTCTGAGTGCTAAGCATGTGAGTGATAAAGTGTTGAACTTTTCACACCAGTCCAAAGCTGACAACTCCATGAAGAGAAAAACTGAGCTCTGCCCACATCCCTGACTCACAGAATCCATGAGATAACAGAATAGTTTTGATTGAAACCATTACAATTTGGGTTACTTGGTTAGGCAGGAAGAGAGAAGGAATGCAATTTGGTACTGAAGTTGGAGAATGAACACAACTAAAACTTAAAACATGACATTGACTTTGGGGCTGAAAAGCTGAGAAGCTAGAAGGGACTGAAGAAGTCTACTAGATGGGGCCTGCTTATTCTCAATGTGTCTGTTGGTGACAAAAGTAAATAAATAATAGGGAATTGAAGGAAAAGAAATAGTGTTATACAGTGGCAAAAAATGTTATAAAATTTTTACCTGTGATAATGTGATCAATATTAGATCAATTTGACTAAGGCTATTTCCAGATAGGATGTAGGAAGCATCAATCATTTCTTAAAAGAAATGAGTTTCATAAGATACTGAGAGAGGTGTGCTAACGTGAGTTACTCCGTATCTCAGGATATGGAGAAAAGAACGAAATGAGGATCAATGAGTTAGAAAATAAAACTATGTATTATCTAAACTTTCTCCAAGCAAAATTTTCTCTAACTTGGAAAAGAACTCATGTTGAATAGGAAATAGTGGTCATTCCCCATAGCATATTCTTTGGTAAGAATGAAGAAATAGTTTACTTATGAAACCCAGTTTGCCCTAAGAACCCTTAAAGAGTTTTTGGATAGTTTATTTCTGTCAGACAAAGGACCTTTCAAGGGTTTGCTTTGAAGACCTTTCAGTTTAAAATTTAGACTTTCTAAGATTTTCTAGGTTTTTTTCCTACAGCAAACTCAGAAAACCCAAAGTTGATGATGGCTATCCACAATACATGCACATGTGTGGATTCTCTCTAGTGGAGTGAATTATAAATCTATTTGAAAAAAAAATCACACAAAGATTTTTAAAAACTTATAGAGAGAGAGACAATTAACAAATATCTTCAAAAACTCCCAGATTTTTTTTTTTTAGAAGCAGGTTTAGGGACCAGCAGTTAGCATAATGGTTATGTCGCTGGACTCCCATGTAATGGACCACGGTTCGAGTCCCGGACCCAGTGGCTTAAACTTGCACCGGTGCATGTGCATGCGTGCCCAAGATCCCGCCAAGAGGAGAATGGAGAAGAAGGGATTGCGGCGTGGCCATCCCCCCAGGGGGTGATTTCTCGCTTTCTGTCTCTCTGTCTCTCTCTGTCTGTCTGGTGAGCGCACACGCCCTATAGCAAAAACCTCTCAAAAAAGAAGCAGGTTTAGAAAACTACTTAGTTACAAAGACAAATTATTTCTTATCTAAAGAAAGGATTATTTAGTGAGTAAAAATAAGAGCTAGAAAGGTGGAGCCGGGCATCGAGATTATTCTGAAAGAATCTTAGCCTTAACAACAGGTATCCGCTAGAAATTCAGATTTCCTATAGAACAAGTACAACTATTTTCGTTTTTGAACAAATGTTAACCATAGTTTTCTTTTGTCTGTACCTTCATGGTAGATTTTGCATATGAAACAGATAATGTTGATGTAAGGATCATACATCTTCAGTAGAAGAGCAATGAAATCAATAAGATATGAGATCTCCAGGGCCCACACTTGAATGCTGAAAAGAAGGGTTGAGAGTGGATGCTTGCCTCTCTCTGGGTCATTTGGGGAAATAATTCAATCTATCAATATTTATTGTGATACTAGCTGTAGATTCATAGTGCATGCCCTTTATCAGGTTGAGAAAGTTTTCTTTTATTCCTATTTATATCATGACTGGATGTTGAATCTGGTCACATGTTCTCCGCTAGCCCTCCATATCTATAGTTAGCTCTGAAATAGAAAACAGAAATGTATTCTTATGTGTACTATTTTCTTCTTTTTTCACATTTTGGGTTAAAATTGTGATAGGAAAGCTGTATGACGAAGCCCAGATGTTCCCACATTCTAACACTTATATCTTTAGTAATTCCGCTCGCTTGTATTATACAGAACATAGCAAACCTGTAATGGATTACGACTCCAAGATGAGGTTAATGAAATGTTGTTCTCTCTCTATTTCTCTCTCTCTTTCTCTCTGTCTCTCGTGCTCTTGCTTTGGGAAGCAAGATACCATTTTAAGATTAGCTCTGACAAAAATTCAGTGAGATTCAAAGCATTCCAACACTTCTGTGAGTGACTTTGAAAGTGGATCCTGAAGCCTGCCCACAGTCATGTGAAGAATCTTGGAAGGATATTTTTGAGACTTTCCAACATCCTTTTGAGTGAGTTGATAAATGGATTCTTTGCCATAGAATCTCTGGATGACAAAAGTTTAAGTTGAAACTTGACTGAATTTTATTAAACCCCCAAAGTCAGAAGCACCCAGCTCAGCTATGTCAAGATGACCCATAGAATATGAGAGTTTAAAATTATTTTTTTTAATTTAATAGAGGCTATGTGCACTCACCAGACAGAGATGCATGGAGATAGAGGGATATTGAGAAAGTACTTCCCATGGTGGTCAGCCACGCCACAATCCTGTCTCCTCCATTTCTTCCTTTGGAATTTTGGGTACTCATACACTGGGTATGTTTTCGAAGCTGCCAGTTTTAGGACTCAAACTTCACTGTCAACCATGTGGAATCCAACCACCCTAATCACCACACCACCCACTGGCCTTTCAAACCAGTTTATAAGTCATTAAATTTAATGTGATTTGTTACACAATAGTTAAGGAATATACAGAATATCTCTTTTGTATTTTATGACAAAATTAATTCCTGATGATTCAGAACTTGAATGAACACTGTAAGATTAAGACCAAAAGGACATCCTCACATATCATGTTTCACTGATACCTTTGGTGCTCACAAAGATATAAGTTAAAAATTCAGAAACTGCTGTTGAAGAACAGATTATAAATAAGGAAAGTGGAAAGGTTAGAATACAACTTGTGATGCTTGATTGGAGTTCATGGTATTAATATGGACCCACTTTTTGTATATAATTACAGAAAATGGAACTGTAAATAAGTACATATATGTGTACCAGCTGATGATCACACATCTGGTCCCAATAACTTAGTTCCTAAATAATTTTCCTCAAAAAGGAGCCAAGGTTTCTTGGGGAGTTGAAAATACAAAATGAACTTGAGTAATGTTCAATGCCAAAAAATAAGTGGGCATATGAGAAAATACGGAGATATTAAAGGACTTCAGAAAGTGGAAGTGAGAAAAACTGGAATTCAAGTACAAATTTGGTACTATTTTGGGGGGACCAGCAGTTGGCGTAATGGCTATGTCACTGGACTCCCATGTAGTCAACCATGGTTCAAGTCCCAGACTCAATGGCTTAAACTCACGCCGGGTGTGTGTGTGTGCGTGTCCAAGATCCTGAGAGGAGAATGGAAGAGAAGAGATTGCAGCATGGCCATTTCCCCGGAGGGTGATTTCTTGCTTTCAGTCTCTGGGTTTCTCTCTGTCTTTCTGGAGCGAGCACACCCCTATATCAAAAACCTTGTGCAAAAAAACCCCAAAAAGGTACTATTTTGGTACAAAATTTTGGATATTCATGCCTAGCTCTTTCATAATATGCATTTTCCATAAACCTTTTAATGACCCTTCATATCAAAAGTGCACCAGAACTTTTCTTAGATTTCTAATGGTCAAAACTGGGATAACTTGAGTACAAAATGAATCAGTAGAGTGTTGGATTATAACCTTCCAGATTAAAAAGAAAAAGTGAGTCCTTACTCATATAAAGAAATAATTCAATAAATAACTAAATAGGAGAGATAACAAGTATTCCTTATGGAAGAATTCCAACTAATAAATGTAAAAAGAGTGAAAGAAATTAAAAATTCCTCTTATTGTATCAGTCAAAATTGTTACAGGCAGTATTTTGCAATGGATGCTGAAATTAGTAGGTGAAAGTTAAACTAAAATAGTATTTGCATAGTTTCAAAATAATTTCCTCACAGTAGGTGGTAATTATAATGTAAAATGTAAGTAAGATCATGTGGATAAATCTGATGGTCAATCATTTATAATCAAATGAAAAATTAATAGCCAAGATTAACATCACCATTAATAAAAATAGACATCATGTACCCCCAATACAATGTACTGAGAACGCCATATCGCTCTTGTGGTATATTTCCTAACAAAGAATTATTTCAATATAATTTAGAGAAAAATATTCAACAAACCAAAATCAAAGAGAATTATAAAAATGTAACTAACCAGTATGTGAGTGTTGAGATCATGAAAGACAAGGAAATACTACAAAAATTTTGCTTATTAAAGACACTTAAGGATGCATGACAACTAAGAAGAACATGTGGCATCCCAGATTGGACCACAGAACAGTAGAAAGGATTATGATAAAACTACTAAAATTCAATGAGACCAGGAAATGGCATAATGGTTACATCACTGGAATCTCATGTAGTCAACCACAGTTTGAGTCCCAGACCCAGCAATTTAAAACACTTGCTGGGCATGTGTGTGTACATGTCCAAGATCCCAAGAGGAGAATGGAGAAGGGATTGTGCTATGACCATTCCTCAAGGGAGATGATCTCTCACTTTCTGTCTCTCTGTCTCTCTCTGGAGAGTGCATATGCCCTCTAGCAAAAATATCTATTAAAAAGAAATACTGAGATTCAAGAAAGACCTTGTTCTAGTAAATAGCAGTGTCAATGTTAACATCTTAAATTTTATAACTATTTTATGCTAATAGAAAAGTATATAGAAATTCTCTTCACTGTTTTTGCACTTTTTCTTCATAAGTCCAAAATCATCTCAGATGTAAAAGACCCAATTAAAGGCAATGTAAGTAAGGAAGAGTAATGATTTAGAATGATAGAACATCAATGATAATCACTCCAAAATGCACAACAGAACATTCTTCAAAATGCCCTTTAGTTTGTTAAACTTTTTCTTACAATAAGTGAAATGTTTAAAAAAGAAATAATAGGACAATTGGGGAGTCTAAGTTAAAATGAGACTTACAAACATTGTTACAGAGTGCTACCAAAATTTGTTCCAATATAATGACTAGGGTACTGCAGATCATGAATAAGGAAGGTGACAGAGAGACTCAGCTTCTTTCAGGTATAAGCTTGATAAATACACAGAAGCAACATAGTGTCAGTTGAAATAGCTCCAGTGTAGATATGCAGAACAGACTGTCCCAGTTCTTTCATAGAGATATTTGGCAGATGGACTCAGAGTGCGTGTGTGTTAGTGCAGGACAGATGCTGTTAATAGACCAATAGTTCCAACACTCGACATGTACTGGAGACATAATGGTCCATCATATCAATGATCACTGACCCTACTGGCTATAAATACAGTGTAACTGTCTTTTGTGTCAAGAATCTGCAAGCTAAAGGGTGACCAAAAACCATAAGTTGCAGTGGTTTAGTTCCTAAATATGAGTCTATGTGACTGACTGTGACTGCTAAGAATGAGTAGTCATCGTCTACTGGATCAGTAATCGGCATTGTTAATATTCATAAGAGTTGTGCTGCAAAAATTTCCCATACTTGCCAGTAAAGAAAAATGCACCTTTTGTCCTTCCCTTCTCTAGGATAATTTCAAGAAATGTCAGCCACCCTGTCTTCAAATGCTATTATGAAAGTTTATCAGGAATGTCTTAATTAAAAGAGAAAAAAATGGACTTTAGAATCGCTTCAACAGTAGGAAGAATTTATATCGATGAAATCTTTTCTTGCCTATTTGAATTGTTTGCACAGTATTTTGTTATCCCAAGATTGGCAATTTCCAGAACAGCTCTTTCTATTTTCTGTTGAAATTACAAACGCCTTGTCTTTTTATTTGCATTCCTAGTCATAAAGGTGGAAGAAGAGTTGTAAACTAATTGAACAAGAACAAACATCAACTTTGGTCTTAAGTATTTGCTTATGTTTTTCTTTTGTACTTAGAAAATCGCCTCAATCTACTCTTTTATTTTTACATACAAAAAAGTTGTTTTTCTCATGAGTAAATGAACAGTATTTTAGATGTCTATTCCATCTGTTATACACCTTGTTTCGTTTTCCTTAGTGTTAACAGGAAAGAGCTAGCAAGGTGTGAGTTTGGAAGTAGTAGTTGTGCATCTATAAAAGTAGCATATCCCATTGTTTATAACTATAAATATTACACACACACACACACACACACACACACACACACACACACATGATACACACACATCCAAACATTATTTTGGTGAGTAGTCATAAAAACAAAAGACCAATAGTTCTCAGAAATGCTGAGACGAGTTGTCAAAGTAATTCTGAGATTGAGGTTTGTATAAAATCTCTGGACTAAATGGAATGAAAAATATTTCCACCTATCTCAGTTAACTCTTTAACTTGAACTATCCACCTATTACTAACTTAGCAATATCATAACAAAATGAAATTCACGATGCTTGTTTAAAACATGTGAAAAATTAGATAAAATAATAGAATAAATACTATCTTAAAAACTATGCATGGAACAAAGTAAAGTTGTACAAAAATAATTGTAAAGTAAAAATGAGAGAAACAATGATTTATTTTTAATGCAGCACTGCATTAAATAATTAATTTTTATGGAAGAAAAAATTGCTTTCATCAGCTTACCCTTCTAAATGATTAAATGTAACATCATTATGTCACAAGCCTGCTTTTAGTAATATGGTAAAAGCCATTTTGACTACTACACCCTGATAAATAATTTAATGATACTTACCTAAAAATATGTGTTGTGCATGCTAAATTAGATGTTAAAACTTCAAGTCATTTGTGGAGGCAATAGTACATAAATTGCTCCTTCTGTTCTGTTCTGAATAATATTTGGGAATATTCTGAAAACTTGTCAGGTTGACAAATACTAATGTCCTTTAAGTCATTGGGAAATACAAAGGAGAATTTGAAAATACGACTTATACATACAGTAGTTTCTTTAATAATATGAAATACTTGAATTGGTATAATAGTAATAAAAATAATAGTGGATTTGGAATCAAAATAATCTGAGTTTGGATGCCAAAGGTAAAAATTAATTATTTTATGTAAAGAATATATAATATATATATATTCTTTCAATCAAGAATACATAATATAGCTTCCTTTTGGCTGGAACCGCCATCTTCCAGTAATTAACCAAAATGACGAACACAAAGGGAAAGAGGAGAGGCACCCGATATATGTTCTCTAGGCCTTTTAGAAAACATGGAGTTGTTCCTTTCGTGACATATATGTGAATCTACAAGAAAGGTGATATTGTAGACATTAAGGGAATGGGTACTGTTCAAAAAGGAATGCCCCCCAAATGTTACCATGGCAAAACTGGAAGAGTCTACAATGTTACCCAGCATGCTGTTGGCATTGTTGTGAACAAACAAGTTAAGGGCAAGATTCTTGCCAAGAGAATCAATGTGCGTATTGAGCATATTAAACATTCTAAGAGCAGAGATAGCTTCCTAAAACGTGTGAAGGAAAATGACCAGAAAAAGAAAGAAGCCAAAGAGAAAGGTACCTGGGTTCAACTAAAGCGCCAGCCTGCTCCACCCAGAGAAGCACACGTTGTGGAAAGGAGCCTGAGCTACTGGAACCTATTCCCTACGAATTCATGGCATGAAGGGTGTTAAAAATAAACTAATCTGTGGTCTATTAAAAAAAAAAGAATATATAATATATATATTCTTTCAATCCCTGTGTTCTCTTCTGGGGAAGAATTACATATTTGTAGATGCACAACCATCTCAAAGCACTTTACTAATATAAAGCATTATTATTATCACTGAATTTTTTAATCTATAAAATGTGTAACTTAGACTTTTGCTTGTACAGTTCTGTGGGTTTTGGCAAATGCATGGTCACATAAATACCAGTAAAGTCATGATATAGAACAGTTCTATTAACTCAAATACTATGCCTTCCTCTTTGTAATCAACCCAGGCCCTCTTTAGCTTCCATTTTCTTTTTCTTTTTTCCAGATCACATAGATGGAATTAAACAATATGCAGCATTTTGAATCTGGCTTCTTTTACTTTGCAAAATCTGAGAGATCCTTTTTTAAAAATGTATTGGTAGTTTGCTCCCCCTTTTTTTCTTTTAACCCAGAAATATTCCACATCTTCCATACTATGTATACACCAGAGTTTGTCATTCACCAGTTGAAGTAAATTTGGGTAGTTTCTAGTTTTCAATGATTATAAAGATGCCATGCACCTTGACATACAAGTTTGTGTGAACACAACTTTTTATTTCTCAGGGGTAAATATATAAAAGTACAATACTTTCTTGTGTATACATTAATTAATAAGATACATTTTTTCAAAGTGGCTCTGCCAATTTACAAACCCAAGAGCGCTGTGAGAGCTTTGTTTGCTTGATATCCTCCTCCCCAACACTTGGTATTGTCGGACTCAGCCATTTATTACTGATTTGTTTTTGTTAGTTTTTTTTTGGTGGAGAGGTGGCATTTTAATGCATGTCCAGTAGCATCTCATTAGTTTTAATGTACATTTTGCTAAAGATTAAAGTGATCATTTGCCACTGAGATGTATTCTTTTTTGAAACTTCAGCTTAAATCTTTTGCTCATATTTATTGAATTATATGTTTTCTTATTGTTGAGTTTTACATGCTTTGTATATATTCTAAATATACATCTTTTTCAAATATGATTTACAAATATTTTCATCCTCTCAACAATATTTTCTTTTTCTTTTTTTGGCATAACCACAGATTTTAATTTGGATGAAATCTAATTTCTTTCTTTCTTTTATGGATACTACTTTGAAATTATATTTCAGTTATTTACCTGACCCAAATTTGTTTTATTTTATTTGTGTTCAGAATTTAACATTTATAATTAGGTCCATGATCCACTTTGAAATCATTTTCTGTAAGTCTGTAGGTCTAGAATAAGATTTATGTTTTTGTACATGACTTGTTGTGTAATTGCTCCACTATTTATTGAGAAGATCCTTTTGTCACTGGACTGTGTTCATTATTCTGTTATGACTATATTGAGTCTAATATATGAGTGTGTCTGTGGAATTGTTTGGTTCCATTGACCTATGTGGTTATTATGGTTTCACCAATATCACACTGCCCTGACTATTTTTGTGTTAAGTCTCCATTTGCAGTGTAATCAGTCTTTTTACTTTAACACCTGTTGAATTAAAATTGTATGGGCTCTTCAAATTGCTTTGCCACTTCTTATTCTTCCATTTTGTAAATGTAAAGTTTAGAAATGGCATATTGATACAATTCCTGATACTTTTTTTTTTTTTTCCTTAGGGTAGCTATACTTGCTGGAGAGACAAAAAGAGAGAAAGAAAGTGAGAAAGCTTTCCTCAAGAGAGATTGTCATGCCACAATTTCTTCCTCTCCATCCTCCTCTTAAGAGTTTGGGCATGCAAGCACAGGAGCTGGCATAATTTTCAAGCTCAGCGTCCAGGACTTGAACTGTAGTCGGCCATGTGAGAATCCACAGTCTTAACTACTATGCCTAATGCTGATTAGAATAAAATTTTAATTGAAATTTTATAGAACCTATAGTTCAAATTGGGAAAATTAGCATTTTTTTTTTTTTGGAGAGGTTTTTGCTATAGGGCGCGTGCACTCGCCAGACAGACAGAGAGACAGAAAGAGAGAAATCACCCCCCGGAGGGTATGGCCATAACTCAATCCCTTCTCCTTCATTCTCCTCTCGAGATCTTGGGCATGCATGCACACGCACCTGGTGTGAGTTTTAAGCCACCGGGTCTGGGACGTGAACCGCAGTCGACTACATGGGAGTCCAGTGACATAGCCATTACGCTAACTGCTGGTCCTGGGAAAATTAGCATTTTAATATTGATGTTTTTCAAGTCTCTGAGCTTTCTTTCATCACTTTTTATCTGTCATTTTAGTTTTCACCAGGTAGATCCTACATTTGTGCTGTTAGATTTGTACCTATGTATTTTATATTTTTGTGTTATTGTAAATTATTCAGTTATTAGTTTTTAATTTCCCATTTCAATTGTTTACTATAGATATATACAGATACAATTCCTTGTATATTGACAATTATTATGTGAACTTGCTAAATTATTAACTATGTAAGATTATAGAGTCTTCAGGATTTTCTGAATTGATAATCAACTCAGCTGAAAATAGATGTTTAATTTTCCTTTCTCGTAGTTTTTGTTTTTACATAAATGGATGGTGACTTTTTTAAATGATTTTTTTGCATCTATTGATATACTATTTGCATTGTAATTTGAGTAGAAACTAGTTGTTCATTTTTAGGATGAATTTTTCTACTCTTCTTTGCCAAGCATTATAACCCTTTGTAAAATTTATTATTATTATTATTTTTTAGTTTGCTATAGGGCACGTGTGCTCAACAGAGAGAGACAGAGAGAGAGAGGGAGAGTAAAAAGGGAAAGTGTGAAATCACCTAGCCCCTAGGGGGACTGACTGCACCACATACCTTCTCATCCATTCTCCTCTCAGGATTTTGGGAATACATGCATTACCCACTAGTGTTTTAGAAGCTGCAGGGTCAGGACCCAAATTGGAGTGTGCCTCTAAGGGTCAATTTGATTGATTAATTTTTTTTTTTTTTTTGGAGAGATTTTCACTGTAGGGCGCGTGTGCTCGCCAGACAGACAGAGAGAGACATTAGGGACAGAAAGTGAGAAATCACCCCCCAGGGGGGATGGTCACGCCACAATCCCTTCTCCTCCATTCACCTCTCGGGATCTTGGGCATGCACGCACACGCGCCCTGCGTGAGTTTTAAGCCACCGGGTCTGGGACACGAACCGCGGTCGACTACATGGGAGTCCAGCGACATAGCCATTATGCTAACTGCTGGTTCCTAAAGGTTATCTCTTTTTTATTTTAAATTTATTTATTTACATTCATTCACTGTACATAATTACAGTCCACAAAATGAGATTTTCCATCCAGAATACACTGCATTTTGGCTCAATCAAGAATAATATAACTTTCCATTTCTTGTTTCTTTTTTTTTTTCTTTTTCTTTTTTTTTTGTAAATTTTTTTTTTGAGAAGTTTTTGCTATAGGGTGCGTACACTCGCCAGACAGAGACATAGAGAGAGAAAGCGAGAAATCACCCCCCAGGGGGAATGGTCACGCCGCAATCCCTTCTCCTCCATTCTCCTCTCGGAATCCTGGGCACACGCGCCCAGTGTGAGTTTTAAGCCACTGGGTCTGGGACACAAACCGCGGTCGACTAAGTGGGAGTCCAGCGACATAGCCATTACGCTAGCTGCTGGTTCCCGTCCATTTCTTGTTTCTTACATATTTTGTTTCTTCCCCCCTCTTTGATTCCCTGTCTCTCACCTCTGCCATTTCCCACCCTCAGATATACTATCTCCAGGATTTGCACTTCCTTTCCATGCCCATCTTTTATTTTTTCACATTTTATTAATTCACCAAAGATCTTAATTAATTAAAATGCATTTAATAACAAGCGCAGCTGATATATACATATCCATTAGCACATGTCTGACTTTAGGTATAAACCTCGGTGAGTAGAATGAACATACAATAAAGTATACCTAGTTGGGGCTATATAGTTTACAGCAGAATAAATAGCTATTTTTTAAACTTCTTTCTCTGAAACTTTTAAAATAATTAATTAATTAATTTATATTCATTCCCTGAGCATCGGTTATCTCAATTTAACTTTAACTTATGTTCACATCAAATAATAAACATTATTTATACAGAGGCTCAGTTAAAGTCTTTTTTTCTTTCTTTTTCTTTATTTTATTATTACTATTATTATTTGCTATAAGGTATGGATGCTCACTCCAGCAACAGATAGAGAAAAAAAGAGAAATCACCATCAAGGGGGTTTGGCCATGCCACAATCACTTCTCCTACATTCTTCTCTCAGAATTTTAGGCATGACCTGTGTGAGATTTAAGGCACTAGGTCCAGAATTTGAACTGCCATCTATGTGGAAGTCCAGTAACATAACTATTACGCCATCTGTTGGTCCCTTAATTAAAGTTTTTGATAGTACATGAAAACATTCTTTGCCTGTTTAGTTTTATTCTTTATCGATTTCTGAATAGATTTTTAATATATCATATATATTAAATATATATATATATTAGAGAGGTTTTTGCTATAGGGTGCATGTACTCACCAGAAAGACAGAGGGAGACAGAGAGACAGAAAGCAAGAAATCCCCCCCCTCCCAGCAGGGATGGCCATGCCACAATCCCTTCTCCTCCATTCTCCTCTCGGGATCTTGGGCACGCACACACATGCGCTCGGTGTGAGTTTTAAGCCACCGGGTCCGGGACTTGAACTGTGGTCGACTACATGGGAATCCAGTGACATAGTTATTACGCTATCTACTGGTCCCTAATATATCATTTGTTTTTTTCGAGAGTTTTTTCGCTATCGGGCGTGTATGCTCGCCAGACAGACAGAGAGAGACATAGAGACAGAAAGCGAGAAATCACCCCCCAGGGGGGATGGTCACGCCGCAATCCCTTCTCCTCCATTCTCCTCTCGGGATCTTGGGCACGCACACACATGCGCTCGGTGTGAGTTTTAAGCCACCGGGTCTGGGATGCGAACCGCGGTCGACTACGTGGGAGTCCAGTGACATAGCCATTATGCTAACTGCTGGTTCCCCCTAATATATAATATTTTTAAAAGAAACTCTATGGACTTATTTAATTTCTAAACTTTAAAAATTATATGTAATGATTAGATGAAAGAATTTTATTGAATCTGGATTAATTTTTCTTTTTGATGAAAAATGAGGAAGATAATTTTGATAATTTTCACTGCCTGATGAAATTTAGTATCTTCTCACCATGGGTGGGATGAATCATTAATTCCATTAATTAGGAATTAGAGTAGGATAAAATTTAACAAGAACACTTTATGTTTTATGCTATATCCCCTAAAAGTATTTAAACCGAGACAGGCCTTTTGAAAGTCATTTGTGTTCTGTACTTTGAGGCAAGTAGACAAAAAATTGGTAAAAATTATAGTAATACCAGAACTAACATCAATACAATATTAGTTGGTTTGTTAAAGCTGAGGCATTTTAATTTCAGTTTTATAGGTTTGAGTTTGTTTCTGTTTTCATTTCTTTCTTCCTTTATCCTTCCTTTCTTCCTTCTTTACTTTCATGAGGGAGAGAGATAAAGACAGAGATTGAAAGAGATCTATTTTTGGCAGAGTCCAGGGTACATGCAGTGTTGAGGTTAACCTGGGATCCAAACCCAGGGCCTTCTCAGGTAACTCCAGTTTGGTCCTCTGTGCCCTACCACCTGTACCACTGCAGCTGTGCCTGAATGCTTTGTGTTGTTGGCTCCTACTATCAGTCTTTCTGGTCATCCAGAACAAAACAAAACAAAGCTTAGTCTTAGGTTTTGCAATTACATTTCCTCCAATAAAGGCAATTTTTTTTTTTTTACCAAAAATCCAAACAAATTATGAAGAACATTTGTTCTGGTTATCTATTGCCGTGCATAAAAATTTCTCTGCATTCTAGTGACAAAATCCAGATTTAACATTTTTTAATTTTAGAGGTCAGGAACTTGAAGTTCTGTTTTTATAGATATATATGTATATATAAGAAATTTTAAATTCTTTTTTATACATGCATATATATGTATATATACTTTCATTAACTGTCAACTTTCCTTCCTGTATTTTGAAGCTCTGTGTTTAAGTATTATGACCGTTTATATGTATAAAGGCTTACTTCTATTATTTACTGTTAATATGTACCTATCTTTAGCATAGCTTGTTTTCCTTTCTTCACAAATTAAAAAAATGCTAAATTTGTATAGTTTTTCAGAGATCCAAATAAAATAGTTCATGAAAAATTATTAGTTCCATGCTGACATATAGATGATATTTGCATAATATTTTTACTATTACAGTGTTATCAGTCTTCTTTACTTGAAGGTATAACCTATGTTTCGATTGATGTTAATGGCCTTAAATTATTTTTTCTGAAGAACCTTGAAGATATTTTTCCTTAAATATGTACCTAGCTCCAATCTCCAAAATTTTCTGACTTTTGTTTCTTCTGCCCTTCCTTTATTCATATCTGGTAGTTTATAAAATCTCAGATATAATCTCTAGTTCAACTTTCCATTTATCTCTATCCTCCCCTAACTCTTCTCAGAGATCTAAATATTACATCCAGCTTAACAATAATAGAATTTTACATTTACATGAAATATTTGCCTTGTCGAAATCTTGCTGAACAGCCTGCTTTGAGATTTCTCATCAATGAAGCTGCTCCAAAGTACCATATGCACCTTATATAACAATTTGCTGTTTCTTCTTCTTCTTCATTATTTTCTTCTTGGATTCCTTGTGAACTCCAGGTTCTCAGTGGGATAAGAACTCATACATTTTGCAGTGTTAACTCTTTAACAACTGCCTACAAATCAGATAAGCCTCATCATTTCATTTGTGTTTTAGGCAACAGACATGAAGAGGTGAGAAAACTTCCCCACCTCCCAGTAGGAGAGCGTTCTTAGATTGGGGCTGGCCCATAGTCAGCAATTCCTGATGAAAAGGGTACCAACTGCTCCTCAGTAAAGTCCCTACCTTGGTCCGTCCTTGAGGCTGAGCACACACACTGTGTTCATTTAGCATGTATTAACTAGCATTGTGGCTTTGAACCCCCACACCCTGTGACCTTTAATAATGCATTCTGGGAAAATGCATGCATAGAAGTATATAAAATATGTAAGCCCCTGGCTGTTGATCAAAGACAACTTTGACAGAAGGGTCACCCAGAGGAGTGACCAGGAGAGGGAAAACCAGAGCCCTTACAGAAAAAAAAAAAAAAAATCCATCCAGATGACCCTGGGGCTGGCTGGCCTGACCTCGGCCAGTCCACTCTTCCTTCCTGAAAGTATACTTTGCTTTGCCAAATAAAGGTTTCTATACTATGTGCTTAACTGCTGATGTCTGTCTTAGCCCTTTGTCAGTGGATGCTAAGAACTGAGGACCACAATCACTAACATACATAATCATTCATGTCACACACTCACACACATGCACACACACACACACACACACACACACAGAAGGGGGAAGAAAGCTATTCTCTTAGTAGCACAAGTATTAAGCCACACTAATTTTGTAAGAAAGAGGATATGACTTGACCGTACTTGTTTTATTATCCTTTGCTTATGTCTATTTATTATTGATAATTTTACATACTAATTTTGGATTTTGATTTTAGGCCAAATGGAGGCAGGTCTCTAAACTAAAATTCTCTTCATTCCTTGTTCAGGGTTAAAAATGTATGATAATCTTTTCAATTAGAGAGTTTTTCTCTTCCTACTTGCCTTTAATAACAATGAATTCCTTTAGAAATTGGGGAAAAAAAAGAGTTGGAATAATGTATTACTCCTGTGAGTTGAATCAATAAGTTATTTTTAGTCTTTTCCATAAACCTAATAGACGATATTTTTGAAAATTAACTAGTTGCTTCATTCACAACATGTGATTGAGCGTAGGTGGGTACTTATGAGTTCTCCCACACCCATACACGCATTCACAACGGTCTTTCATGCTGGTCATGTTCATTCCAAATACTTATCTGTAAATTCAAGAATTGACTGGAAAATTAAAGCATGCCTCTCATGTTGAAATTTGCAATGAATAGTAATGGTAAATGGAAATTTCTGACATAGTTCATGTGTTTTTCCACATATTACATTATTAGGGCTATAGTTGAGATGTCCATAGCTTATAATTTAATCTGCACTTTTAGGTTTAATTTTTCTGAATCAGCTGCAGACAAATAGGAGTAAATATACCTACCTGCATGGTCTTGTTTATCAGATTATGTTTCTCCAGTGAACTGCAGATGTAGAAATGAGTAATTAAATTTTCAGGGGGAGTATGAAGAAGGTTTTGCCAAAAGATGCAATTTTCAAGTAATTACCATGTTACTCACAGTGTGAAAATAGTTACAGTAACCATGCATTTATTCCTTTCCAAAGTAACATTATATTCGTATTCTTATTAGCTTTTCTTGTTTAGTTCTCTTGAATCAAAGAGATTCCTATTGTGTTATCATGTGAATGGAACATAATACAGCAATTCATTTTCATTAAACTCAACTTAGACAGTGGCTTATGGAGCTTAGCAACAAGGAATAAAGAAAGAATTAACCAGAAGCTTTTTTTGTCACTGAATGTTATAAGCCAAGTGTGCATTTTACTTTACTCTTGGGAAACCTACTAATATATTTATTTCCAATCAGAACCACTTGGTGTTTAAAAGTACAACTTCATGCTTAAAATAAACTTGGAAGGCATTCGAAAAAAAAATTATTGAATACACATTGAAGAACTAATAACCCATTAAATAACAAGTAATCTAACATGTATCCATAACTCCTAAAAATATCTAAATGAAACATAAGATTTTTAGTGTACAAACAATATGGATGGCTTACATTTTAGAGTGGATATTGTGTACTTGGCAACTATTCATTTTTATTTCTGATATTCAAGTAAAAAATTGGCAAAATAAAATAAATCATGATTTTGTTTCTGGAATGCCAACATTGAACTTTTCTTTTATGAAATGTGCTTATCTTTGAACTGGGTCTTCTGATATTTTACTTTTATTGTTTTTAAAAGGTTTATGTCATTGAGCACATGTGTTTGCTGGAGAGAGACAGAGAGAGGGAAAGTGAGAACCCACCTTCCAGGGTGATGGCCACACCACAACCCCTTCTCTTCCATTCTTCTCCCAGGAGTTTAGGCACACACTCACATGCTCTCAGCATAATTCTTAAGCCATGTGGGAATGCAATGCCTTAAATTCCATGCCACCTGCTGGTCCTGGCTCTCCCTACTGTGCAGTCAGCATTTTCGGATCCAGCCATTTTAACCATAAGTTTGCCCAACATCCTTTCTTTGGTTAATTTCACGTGCTGCACAGAATTATGCCTTTCGATTTGCTTTTTCTCATCTAAGAAATTTCTTTCTTATGTCTTAGCATATTTCCTACCAAATGGGTTCCATTTTACTAATCAGCTCAGAAAAACTTACCTTCCTTTCAGTGCCATGTTACTGTTTTGTTTTCTCAATAGTAGTTATCACAACAAAAAGACACACTCTTTTGGGGCCTATCCTCAGTGGCTCTTTCTACTGAGACTTTGTGCTTCACAGTCAGGGACCAGTGGAGGGTTCAATTCTCAGCCCAATCTCAAAGCCAGGTTTGGTGGCCTACAGCTTTAATTCCAGCAACTAGGATTGCTGAAGCAGGAGAATAAGAGAATTAGGCAGGTCTGGGCAACATGGAGAATCTCCATTCAAAGTTTGGGGGGGAGAGAGAAAACATTATTTTTACTTATTCTTTTTTCTCTTCCTTTCACTTCAATATAAGCTCTACAGAAAGAACGAAACAATGAGAAAATACTGTGTGAAACTGAGGCAAAGCTCCTGTTGGGATGGTACTTATGGAATGTGATTGACCAAAAAGCAAATGATCTTAGGCTTAGAAGAATTGCATAATAACATGCTTTTATCAGCATATGTGAAAAGAGTCATATAACTATGGAGATGAAGGGAATAAAAAGAGTAATTGGCCTGCTCAAAAGAATATCCAAAGACCTCCAAAGTGATGGAAGTAAGGAGGCCACAACAACATCTCTGCAAAAAGAACACCTACTCCTTATGAGATGTTCAAAGCCTGATGGTCATAAGGAAGTACTCAGTAAGATATCACTGGGAAATTTATTAAAATATGCTTAATGACTATGTGGTAACAATATTTTGACTGAGGTCAGATTACAGAAGAAAACATCAGAGCAGTGTACCTGTGACCATTTCTGTTCTAATTATGGGAGTGGAAAATATCCAGGAAAAAGGAAAGAAAGGCTGTGGTCCAACCTAGTCATAAATAGACTGATAACTGATCTCTTGGTAAGTGGACTAATGATAATATTTAGAAAATAAGCTTATTTATTACATATCTAACACAAAATTACTGGTTTATAATTTCTTCTGGATCATGAACAAGTTCCATACGTTTATAGGGCATGTCTCCCAGGAAAGCCTAGTAATCTAGGTGACTGTTTCGGTATAAAATGGAAATGTTTAATAAACTAGATGGTTCCCACTTTGTAAGGTGATTTGAAAGTCTCGCATAGACTCTAGGTCACCACAAGTACATCTACTGAAAAAAAGAGAGCATCTAAAAACCCATATAGGATGTCAGATTTATTTCCCTTTTCCTTTCTAGCTCCTTGATTGTATTCTGTTGGATCATCATAAAAGTCATGACGCATTGTTGTATAGAACAACATGGAAAAAATGATGTCACGACTTGTCCAATCATCTAGTAGAATTTGTTAGCAAAGTTTGACACGGGGTGAGGTTTCTGTGAGTCTGATTTGATCATTTAATCATTTGTGTTGTATCCATTTTCTCTCTATAATTAAAAACCGATCATTCTTTTTCTAGTGTTCTAGTCCAGGTGGAGCCTTATCACCAAAACTCTCTTTATGCCTATGTTACCATATTTAACACCAACTGGTAATATTTCAAGCTTATCACAAGCTGGTAATATTTCAAACTGTCATTTATAGATTATATATTAGTAAGTTAATATGTAATTAAAAATGAAGGCATTAGTACATTTTGAAATTCATGTATATGCTTGGGTTTTAAAATATATTAGGTTATTATAAAATTATTCAAAGTAGAAATTAGTAGCTTTATTGTAAAGATGAATCAAGACAACTTAAATTCATGAGTTAACTGACACACTCCAAATTAAAAAAAAAAGGTAAAGGTAAATCTGCCCCATTTTATTTCAAAATCTAGGCTGAAAAGGCAACTTTATATGGACAATTTATACAGTTATTATTTGTAGAAGCAACATATATCTTAAATAACAAAGTCATCAGTGTGCACTGTCATGCCAGGGAAACCAGAGGTTCCCAAAGTGCAGGCCAATGCTTCTCAGAACTGAACTATTAGATGCTTAGAGTGGTGCTTTCAAGTTGCCTAGGGCATTTTCCATAAATTATAAGTCATCTGTTTCATTGTTTGGCATAATTTGCCTAAAGCAATGGTTGAATTCAGAACTCTATTAGAATCTCTCATTCTGTATATTTTCCAATCACTAAAAACTACTTATTAAATGAATTAGTGTGCAAATATTTTGTCAGTGATTTTCCTGAAAAATATTAGAAAATTTAAACAGAAAATAATAGTTGCATCTTTACTTTGTCTTTCTCTTGAAGAAAAAAAATATATTTTCCACAAAGAAAATAAGTGCACATATTAACCACATGTGTGATGTCATTTTTATAAAACAAATTAAATGCTACAAGTCATTATATTTGTTTCTTTTTCTTTACAGAGAGATTTTCTCCCTCTCAGGGGGAAATGACCATGCTGCAGTCCCTTCTCTGCCATGCTCCTCTCAGGTATTGGGCACATATGCACACACACCCAGAGTGAGTTTCAAGCTGCTGGATCGGGGACTTGAACCATAGATAACTATATGGGATTCCAGCACCTTAACCACTATGCCACCTGCTGGTCCCATATTTCCTTTGGGTATACTCATACTTATGTATACTCCTTTATACTTATAGATATGCATTTTATATTGTAACAAGCACATATTACCTTACTAATTACAACATGTAGACATTGTTGGAAAAAAGAAATAAATATACAGGAAAATTATCCTAGTTTTCAAAGAGCTTATGAACTAGGTAAGTAGAACTAGGCAAACATGAGTGAGTTCTTAAATTCTTTACACATAAGTTTCTTTAGTCATTTTATAGAATAGTTGTGAAGATGAAATGTTAGCAAAATACCTGTCACATAAAAAGCAGAAACTGAATTTTTAAATATTTTTAAATGATACTCATCATTATATTTTACTATACAAGTGATTATCCTTAATCTGAAAGCTGCAAAATTCAAAAATTTCCAGTGCCAACATGATGTCACAAGTGGAAAATTCCACACTAAACTTCATTGTGAAGAAACACTGTCAGAACTGAACTACAAAAATAGTGTATAAAATTACCGTCAGACCGTACATATGTTGTATATGAAAGACAAACAAATTGTGTTTAGACTTGGGTCCCATTTACAAGGTATCTCATTATGTATATGTAAGTATTCCAAAATGCCTCCCCAAAATTCAAATTTTAAAACGCTCTATTATCAAGCATTTCAGATTAGGGATACTCGTCTGGTGTTAATTATTATAATTTTATTAATAGCATGCATATGAAAATTCTTACATACACATTCTTTGACCAAGATAAATTACATACCTCTTCTGGTTCAGGAACAATATTTTCCTGAATACACTAAAAGTAAATGCTAAAAGTGAAGAAATTCTCAATTCTCTTACTCACATATATAAAAACCCTTCCGCTATTTATCTCACCATTATTCGTATTTTTCCCAAAGACAGAAGAAATGCTTTTCCTTTTCTCCTTATATATTTAGGGATATGAGTCATTTCTCCTCATATATCTAAATATCTGTTGTGGCATCAAGTATTGACTGGGGGGATTAAGTAAGTACTTCTTACTTATTAGATGACTATATTGTGTGGTGATTTCCTGTAGAAATACTATAGCAGAAGAAGGCCGGGAAGAATTACTTGAACAGCATTAAGTAAGTTTGTTCTTTCTTCTTTCGTTTTCTTTCTTCTCTCTCTCTCTCTTTCTCTTTTTTCTTTTTTCTTTCCTTTTTATAAGCAGATTTCTAAGGTAAACACCATAAAAGTGCCTAGAAAGTTTCTATTTAGGATGTGGACCAGTTCTTGGATCATACTTGAAAACAGGAAACAGTTCCCACTCAGTCCTCTGATTGTCTAAAACTAAAAAGGTTTTCTTAAAGCAAAATACATAGAAAAGGGACCAGCAAGTGTCTTAGTAATTAAGGAACTGGACTCCCACATAGCCAAACACAGTTTGAATCTCAGACTAGGTGGCCTGAGAATCACTGCATATGTGTGTGTGTGCCCAAATCCTGAGAGGAGAATGGAGAAGAAGGGATTGAAGCATGACCATCCCTTTTTGTGGGTGATTTATCACTTTTCCACTCCTTGTCTCTCTGGCAAGCACATTCACTCTATGGCAAAAACATAAAATATAATTACTAACAGGGTGAAGTATAAAGTATTAATAAAAGAAACAAAAAACACACATAAATGAAAATATTTCCATGTCTATGAAAGAAGTAATATTGTGAAGATGTCCATACTTCTCAAAGTGACCCATAGATTCAGTGTGGTCCCTATCAAACTTCCAGTGAAGTTTTTCACAGAAATAGAAAAAAATAATTTTAAAATTCATATGGAATCACAAAAGATTACAAATAACCAAAGCAGTCTTGAGGGAAAAGCAAAACAAACAAACAGAAAAATAAAAAACAAAGTTGGAGACACCTCATTACCTGAATTGAAAATTTACTACAAAGCTATGGTAATAAAACCAGTGTGTTACCGGAATTAAAAACAGATAGACTAGTGAAACAATAGAGATCCTAAAAGCAAGTTCATGCAGTTATGGTTAATTTGTTTCTGATAAAAATGCCAAGAGCACACAATGAGGAAAGGATAACCTCTTTAATAAATTATATTGGGAAAAGTGTATATTAACTATGGTCATTAGTTTTGAGTATCAACTTGAATGCACCAAGGAATACCTAGAAATTTGATAAAGCATTATTCTGGATATGTCTGTGGGGTGTTTCTATAGGAGATAAATATATTAGTCTCAGTATTCCAGGGGGGGGGAATATCTTCCCTCAGTGTGAGCGAGCACCATCCAATCACGCAAGGAGCCCAGAAAAAACAAGCACAGAAAGTAAATTGGTCTCTTTAGAGATCATGGGATAGATTTTCTTCTGTCAGAAGAAATTCAAGGCTTGCCTGTCTTTGGAATCTGGGACTTACCCCAGTGGCCTCCTGGATTCTTGGGCTTTCAGCCTCAGACTGAAAGTAACAGACCAACTGCTCTGCCTCTGGACATGGACTTTGATCTTGGGCCAAGCCATGTAATTGGCTTTCCAGGTTCATCAGTTTGCAGACAGCTGTGTAGGATTTCTCAGCTGCCATATTCAGCTGATTTTCCTAATAAATGCTCCTTTATATATTGATACATATCTAACTAATTCTGAGAACCCCGATTAATCCATCCACATACAGATGAATAAAATTGAACACTTGTCTCAAACTATGCACAAAAATATACTTAAAATGGATTAAATACTTAAATGGACACCTGTAAATGTAATACCACTAGAAGAAAAACAGGTAAAAAGGTCCAAGATATTCATCTACACTATAATTTTAGGGGGACTTTGACATTAAATATGCAGGCAACAAAAATACACATGAACAAATATAATGGAATAAAATTTAAAAACTTCTGCACAGCAAAGGAAATAACAAAGTGAGAAGACAACTTACAGAATGGGAGAATATTTTTTGCAAACCGTACATCTGACAAGACATTAATATCTAAAGTATGTAAGGAACTCAAACAACTCAGTAACCAGATTGCAAAATGGACAAAGGACCTGAATAGACATTTCTTAAAAAAAGACATAAATAGCCAACGGATACATAAATAAATATGCAGCATAGATATTCATGAGAAAAGCAAATTAAAAACACAGTGAGATATCACTTACATTAGTCAGAAGGACTTTTATTGAAAAGATAAAGATAATAGGCCAGTAAGTGGTGTGGTAGTTAAGGTGCTAGACTCCCACATGGACAACCACAGTTCAAGTCCTGGACCTGGCTGCTTGAAAATCATGTCAAGTGTGTGTGTACATTTGGCCATAATCCCAAGAGGAGAGTGGAAAAGGGTTTGTAGCATGCCATTTCACCTCTCCGGGGGGATGGGGAGTGAGATTTCTATTTTCTCTCTCTTTGTCTCTCTCTCTATATATATGTTTCTCTCCAGTGAACACATGTGCCCTATGGCAAAAACCTAAAAAAAAAAAATAAATAAATAAAAGAAGAAAAGATAGAGTGTTGATGACAATGTGCAGAAATGAACTCTTGTACATTGTTGGTGGAAATGTAAGTTAATACAGACATTCTGGAAAACAGTATTGAAGTTTCTCAAGAAAAAATAGAGGCAGTATATTTATTATCCAGCCATCAGTCCCACTGTTGATTACACATACAATGGAATCAAATTAGTACATCTAAGAGACATTTGTTCTCCCATGTTTATTGCAAAATTATTCAAAATTTCCAAGATGTGAAATTGACTTATAAGATCATGAACAGAAAAATGGATTTAAAAAGTGTGTTATATATACACAACAAAATAACTATTTTTTTAAACAAAATCCTCTCATTTGTAATAACCTGGGTGAATTGGGTGGATATAAGGCTAAGTGAAATATATCAGGCACAGAGAAGAGAAATACTGAATGATCTCATTTAAATGTAAAAAAAGAAAAAAATGTTGAGCTCATAAAAGTAGAGTCAAATGATGGTTATTAGGGTCTATGATGAGATGTGAAGAAAGGGAATAGTGATTTGTTTATCAGAGGGTACACAATTTTTTAGAGACAGAAGAAATGGGTTTTGAGATCTATTACCCAGCAAGATAGCTATAGTCAATAACAATATACATTTCAAAATAATGAGAGTAAAATTTCAAATGCATCAGCAGAAAGTATTATAGCCATCTTAGTCATAATAGTGAGTACTTTTTTTAAAAAAAAATTATGTACATTCAATCACATTGTTTAGCTTACAAAGTGAACATTTCAATATATGAACATTTCTCTCCAGTCCAGTTGATCAAAATATCTTCAACAGATACCACCACACCTTCCCATCCTTTCAATGTTCTGCCTCCGTAACCCTCCTCCAAATGTCCTTCCCTAGGCCCTAGTCCTCCAACAGTGAATACTTGATGTTGCTACTTGCCTGGTTGAGCCACACAAGAAGCCCAGGTTTAATTTCTGGTCACACTAAGGTGAACCTGTAGTCCAAGCAATTTAGAAAGCTGAAGGTAGGAAGATCACAGTAAGATCCTGTAAGAGAAAAAATTAAAAAGACAAGCAAGATGATGAATATATTAATTTGTTTCATTTAATCAGTTCATATCATATACATATATATATACACACACATACAGATTATATATCATATATAAAAATTGCATTATACTCCATAAATCTATGCAATCATAACTTATTAATAAAAATACTATTGTTAATAATAGATTAGGACATGGGACTCTTTTGTATTTTAACATTTCAGAATTTAAAATGAAAAGTAAATTTTTACCTAGAAACTTTATAGTAGTAACTAAATACTTAGATTAGGTTTACAGTTAGTGCCATTTAAATTTTATATGGCTGACATTTCACTAGTAGTTATTCAATCATGATTGAATCACTATATAACCCAATTTGAATATTCTGTATCCCATGTTGGACAATATAGGTGGGCATTATTTTTAAAAATAATTTATTTAATTTAATTTATCATTATTGTTATCATTTTTTAATTTGACCAGAGAGAGACAGAGAGAGAAAGAGGGAAAGCTAGAAAGTAAACTTCTGGGTTGAGGACTTAAACTGCTGTCAGCCAAATGTGAGTCCAGCACTCCAACCATCATGCCACCCACTGGTTCCAATGTGGGCAATTGAGTTGTTTCGTTAATTTATTTGTAATAGTACCAGCAGTTTCACGTTTTTTTAGGTGTAATGTTAGATGACCAATAACATTAAGTCACTCTAAATTATCTACCACAAACTTTATTTTTTTACATAAATGACGGGCCTAAAAATTATTTTATCAAAATTTGAAATATTAGATAAATATAAATATTATATAAGTGATAGTTTTTCACTTCTCTCTCTCTCTCTCTCTCTCTATATATATATATATACACACATACATATACATGTGTGTGTGTGTATGTATATTAGAAAAAAAGTACACATATCTGAGAACAACAGATTGTATAATGGTTACATCACTGGATTCCCACAAAGTCAATCTTGGTTCGAGTCCCAGACCCAGTGACTTAAAACACATGCCGGGTGCATGTGCGTGTATGCCTAAGATCCTGAGAGGAGAATGGAGGAAAAGGGATTGGGACATGACCATCTCCCTGGGGGGGGGGTGATTTCTTGCTTTCTGTCTCTCTGGCAAGTGCATATGCCCTATAGCAAAAAACTCTTGGAAAAAAATATATATATACGCATATCTAATATGTCAACATACTTACCTTTCCAGATAAGGCTTCTTTAATTGGATTTGAGTTCAAATTCTTAATATGAATACATAAATAAGAGAAGAGTACAGACATACTCAAATATGGCACAGATTATAAAGTAGAACTCACTAATAACTGATATCAGGAATTACTTTCCAAGTCTAGTGTATGTAATCTTTCTTTACGCACTCAATTGACTTCTTACTCTAATTATCTTCCAATGAACTGTACATTCTTTAAAGCAGAAACAGTATTTCATGCATTGTTTGTGTTCACAATTCCTGATATAGCATAGGCTCTTAATAGTATTTGAGGAATTAATAAATAAATATGACTTCATTAATAAATGAACTATAACTCAGATCAAGAATCAGTTTAGTGAAGGATCCAGCAAGTGGCATGGTGGTTAAGCCACGGCACTCTCACATGGCTTATTGCAATTTAAGCCCTAGACCTGGAGGCTTGAAAGTCATGGCAGGTGTGTGTGCAGACATGCTCAAAATCCTGAGGGAAGATCAGAAGAGAAAGGGCTGTGGCATGACCATCCCCTCAGGGGGTTAATTTCTCATTTTTCTCCCACTCCTCCCAGTAAGTGCACATGCTCAATAGCAAAACAAAGTCATTTTACTAAAAGTGCCATATCATACATCTGTATAGATAATATTATTTAATATAAACTGTCTCAATTTATTTAATCACTGTAAATATAGTCATGTCATTCCTAGAGGATTATGAATATTGTGCAGTATAGTATAAAAACACCCATGCATCTGCCTTTGAGTCTGCAACAATAGGGTGTTTGTTGCATAAAAATAATAAAATATGTCAACAGAATGTCTAAGACTAGTATTTATTCACTAGAAATTCTGGGTGCTTTTTTTCATTACTGTGTGCTTGGATAAATTTGTATTTTGGCAATGAAATCAATTCTTTTTCTTCTTCTTATTCTTGTCCTCCTCCTTCATCCTTTTTTTCTTTAACTAACTTAAAACCTTGGGCTGTCATTTCACATGAGTTATTTTGGTTTAACTGACCCTACTGCTGTCAGATTACTTTAACACACTAAAGCTTTTTGCTTTCTGAAATTAAGCTTCTCACATAGTTCTTTTCCCTATGTATGAAAAATTGTGATGTATTTTAAGTATAGATAATAAGATATGACTTGTTACAAATATCCCACAGGTAACCTGCCTCCATACATGATTATTAAAAATGCTCTATCTACTTCAGTACAGGAACTTGCTCAACACTGTGAACAATATGAAAAAAGTCTTTCTTAACTAAAATAACTGTCAGCCACTCCTTATCCACTACAGACTCTTTATCACATTTTATATTATACAATTATAGTCCTAAAGTTTAATTCAAGCACACACACACACACACACACACACACCACACACACACATATATATATAAAGTGATGTACACTTCATCCTTCTCGTCACCCTCTTCCTATTTAACATTTGACATAAATATAAAACACAGATTAATCTCTTTAGTTTATTAGAATCAAATGTATGCACGTTGTAGCATGAAAAATCCACTCATATAGAAGAAAAAAATAAAGCTAAGTAACTTAAGTGGATTAACATTCTAAATAATGAACTGTAGGTTACTTTTTTTTTAAATAAGAAAATTAAATTAACTGTATGTAACTTCTGCCTTTTATAACACATTGAATATTTCTACTGTTTATTATTAGCACAAAAAGGCAAGCTATAATTAATTTTTATGACAACTAGTGGATAGCTAATTGATACATGTAAATATTATAGATTATTATAATTTTTAAAATTTGCTAGAGGGCACATGTGCTCACAAGAGAGAGAAAGAGAGAAAGGGAAAATAAGAAAACACTCCTCATGGGGCATAACCATGCCACAGTCCTTTCCCCTCAATTTCTACTTTCTGGATTTGGGCATCCACAGACATATACCAAGTGTGTTTTTCAAATTGCCAGGTCCACAACCAGTCGTATAGAATCCTGCCAGCTCACTATCAAGCTTCTGGTTGGCCTCCATTATAGGTTATTTACATTATAAAATTATAAATATAATATTTTATGTTAATATATATGTGTGTATTTTAAATACATTCATAGATAATATTTTTATTTTCATTTTCTTTAGCTTTTTGCTTAAGGCACATATGCTCAACAGACAGAGAGAGGAAAATTGAGAACTCACATCCCAGGTGTATGGCCACACCACATCTCTTCTTTGATCTCTTCTTTGGACATGCACACACTCGAGCCCATCATGATTTTCAAGCTGCCAAGACTGGGACTCAAACCATACAGTCGGCCGGGTGTGATCCACCACCTAAACCTCCATGCCACTTGCTGGTTTATGCATAGATTATATTCTATATTAATGCTTACAAATCAATATACAATTTTATATGAAAGAATAAAAGATCATTATACATTTAACTAGAAATTTTTGGATATCTAATTAGAACGTGAAAGAGAAGTTAGAGGGTTACTGAAAAAAAAAAATTCCCAGATACTCACAGCCCTAATTTTGCAGCGTCAAACACTTCCTATATTGGGAACATTTTCTCTCTTTGTTGGGAAGACTAGAACACCAATAAAATAGAGTTGTTGAAATTACCAGATATTCACAACTAACCTGTTCCCAGTCTACAAAATATACCCTCAATATTAGTAGCTGGTAGTGCAAGTATTAATTTAAAATATCCACTAAAAGAAGACGATGGCAGTTATATAGCATCTGGATTTCAGACACCAGAAGGACCTACTGCTGACAAGTGTCCAAAGGCCTATACTTGCAAGGTTGGCAGCCATGTTCATCAGAGACAGCAGCAGTGATTTCACAGGACAGACTGGGTGTCATGTCTGCTAAGGGCTCTGTCCTGCATCTACCTTGGTTTGAAGAACCATAATTGAAGATTATGACACATCTAAATTTGTCTTCTTTTTCATTAGCCAGAATCTCCTTCTTGCAGTTGCAACTAAAAATTCAGTCTATAGTCAATACAACCGCCATTTTTTTAATGGGTAGAGTTTGATTCTATGCTAATTTAGAGTCTACTTTATTTTCCATTGGTTTATAGTTGTAATGCCTACTTTAGCTATTAACCCATATCTGTGAAGATTTTTGTTTGTTTTTCTTTTGTGTTTTCCCCTAAAGCTCTTTTTTTTTTTAATGGCAAAGTCATCAAATGCTTTCACATTACATTGTAAAATTATGTAGGTACACAAAATGTATATATATGTAATGTATCTCTGGGGTCTTTCTAACTATCAGATAGATAGTATAAGTAAATAGTGAATAAGAAAGATAAACTACTACTGTTTAGTTTATATTTTCTTCTCAAAACATTTGGTGCAATTCACATTGAAGCAATTTGCATGTCTTTTTTTCTAAAGAGATAATGTATCCTGTTATGGGTAAGTTAAAACATGAAATGAAAAAGGCAATTACCAAACCAACTATTATTGATAATAGAAAGTAGCTTTTAAAATAAGCATTTTTTAAAATTATTGTATTTAATATATTAAATCACTATCCTGGTTTTTATTTTAAAATTTAGTAACTTCTTAAAGATCTAATGTTAAGCATTTCTGTATGAAGCAAAAATGTTTATTGTAATTTTTTAAAACATCAAGCCAACAAAAACATTGTAAAATGGTTTTCACAATTAAAATTCCTTTTCATTTCTGCCAAAGAGCACATGTAATCAACAGAGAGAGAGAGAGAGAGAGAGAGAGAGAGAGAGAGAGAGGAAAGAAAGTATCCCCTAATGGGTCATTGTCACATTGCTCTCCCCCTTTTTCATTCTCTCTTCCATCAGGATTTTGGGCACCCATGCATATATGTCCAGCATATTATTCAAGCTCCTTGGCCCAGGATTCAAGCCATAGTCAGCCATGTGGGATCTGACTCCCAATGCAGAGCACTTGACACAGCACAGAGGCTCACATCTCAAGTCTACATAAATAGAGTTCTTTGCCCTCTGTCTACTGATTGGCTTGACCAAGGGAAACACTGGCCATAGATAAAGGAAGTAGGAAGAGGACAATGTCATTCATGAGCTTTCTCCCATAAGTTCACACTGGATGATACCATTCTTCTCATAAGGCTACAGCTCTTAGCAGTTGGTGACTCAATACCCTACCTTTTCATCTTGCCTTTTGAGCTTTAAGGAGAAAATTGTTTCTAGCTATTGCTCCCTCTGAGCCCTTGCATTTTCATGTGCTGGTTGCCCTGAACCCTGCTTATGTCTCTGCAAATAGTGGCTTAGGTTACTAATTTTAGTATGCTGTACAATTATTGAGTGTGATACAGAAACATTGTTGCATAGGCAAATGTTTTATTATTTGTGTAAGTTGGGAAAGAACCCAGCAAGAGCTGGGTTATAAGGAAAGACTTAATTGGACCTTTTTTGCAGTTTAACACTCTATCTTTTATTATTCGTATTTTAAATTTTGCCAGAGGGTACATACCCTGCTGAGAGAAGAAATGTGAGAAAGCACCCAGCAGTAGGGGATAACCATGCTGCAATTCCTTCTCCTTCTTTTTTCTTTCTTGGAATTTTGGGCATGCATGCAAATGCACTTGGCATGTCTCTCAAGCCATCAGATATGGAACTTGAATTGTGATATCTAATGCCTTAACCATCACACCACAGGCTGGTCCTAATACATTGTATCTTCAAGGTTTAGAAATGCACTGTCCAATACAGTCATTTAAGCCATATGTGGCCATATATATTTAACTTTATTAGAATGAAATTTTCAATTATTTACTCACATAAGCCATATTTTAAGTGCTCAGTAGCTACACAGTCTAGTGGCTACTTTCCCGGACACAATAAATTATAGAACTTTATAGTCATCTCAGCGAGTTCTGTTGGGGAGTTCTAGATTACAAAATGTGACTATAAGTGAAGTATTTCTTCTGAGCTGAGTCATTTAAGAACTGGCTCTACATAGCCACTGCTAAATGGAGACATTTTATGGAGTCAAACTGAGACAGAAATTGCCAAGTTAAAGCCAACCATAGGTGAACCTATAGAATTATAAACTTTATATTTGGCTGTTATTTGAAGCCACTGAGTTTTTGGGGTGTTTGTTATGCAGTAAAAGCTAATTGATTCACATGCCTGAACCTAATTTCAGTAGAAGTTAGGACATATAATAGAGCTGTGTGATCTAAGAAGAAAAGGAAATGGAATTTTAGTGAACAATTTTCAGTTTACTCTTATAATAAACACTAAAACAGTTACTGATATTACTCATGTTGAGTTTTTAACCTGTTAATCACCAAAAATATAATTTGTCATTATTACTTTCATTTCATGTATGAGGAAAATGTGACTCAGAAGTGTTCATCCATTGAGTGATACCAATTAATTGAGTAGTTTCTCAGTTAGTGAAAGGCTAAGAATTAAATTCAGCTCTGTGTGCTTCCACTTTCTACAGCACCCTGACTCTACTCTTTATAACTTAACCTATATCATAGTTTTGTTTTCCACCTAAAATAAAATTTTGGAAAATACAAAATAAGTAATAAATAAAACTCCTAAAAATTACTGATACTCATCTCATGCAAAGAAAGCTGTGGCTAGAATTTAATTGTGTTCCCTTATAATGGTTGACCTAGATATGTACAATATCTCATGGACAGAAAGTAAAGATTAGTGCTCTGTTGCTGTAGTTTTTGTGCTGAAGACTAACTCATTGTGTGTGTGTGTGTGTGTGTGTGTGTGTGT
>NW_006159890.1:765526-768245 GCF_000334495.1 Tupaia belangeri chinensis
AGAGAGAGAGAGAGAGAGAGAGAGAGAGAGAGAGAGAAGTAAGAAAGTATCCCCTAATGGGTCATTGTCACATTGCTCTCCCCCTTTTTCATTCTCTCTTCCATCAGGATTTTGGGCACCCATGCATATATGTCCAGCATATTATTCAAGCTCCTTGGCCCAGGATTCAAGCCATAGTCAGCCATGTGGGATCTGACTCCCAATGCAGAGCACTTGACACAGCACAGAGGCTCACATCTCAAGTCTACATAAATAGAGTTCTTTGCCCTCTGTCTACTGATTGGCTTGACCAAGGGAAACACTGGCCATAGATAAAGGAAGTAGGAAGAGGACAATGTCATTCATGAGCTTTCTCCCATAAGTTCACACTGGATGATACCATTCTTCTCATAAGGCTACAGCTCTTAGCAGTTGGTGACTCAATACCCTACCTTTTCATCTTGCCTTTTGAGCTTTAAGGAGAAAATTGTTTCTAGCTATTGCTCCCTCTGAGCCCTTGCATTTTCATGTGCTGGTTGCCCTGAACCCTGCTTATGTCTCTGCAAATAGTGGCTTAGGTTACTAATTTTAGTATGCTGTACAATTATTGAGTGTGATACAGAAACATTGTTGCATAGGCAAATGTTTTATTATTTGTGTAAGTTGGGAAAGAACCCAGCAAGAGCTGGGTTATAAGGAAAGACTTAATTGGACCTTTTTTGCAGTTTAACACTCTATCTTTTATTATTCGTATTTTAAATTTTGCCAGAGGGTACATACCCTGCTGAGAGAAGAAATGTGAGAAAGCACCCAGCAGTAGGGGATAACCATGCTGCAATTCCTTCTCCTTCTTTTTTCTTTCTTGGAATTTTGGGCATGCATGCAAATGCACTTGGCATGTCTCTCAAGCCATCAGATATGGAACTTGAATTGTGATATCTAATGCCTTAACCATCACACCACAGGCTGGTCCTAATACATTGTATCTTCAAGGTTTAGAAATGCACTGTCCAATACAGTCATTTAAGCCATATGTGGCCATATATATTTAACTTTATTAGAATGAAATTTTCAATTATTTACTCACATAAGCCATATTTTAAGTGCTCAGTAGCTACACAGTCTAGTGGCTACTTTCCCGGACACAATAAATTATAGAACTTTATAGTCATCTCAGCGAGTTCTGTTGGGGAGTTCTAGATTACAAAATGTGACTATAAGTGAAGTATTTCTTCTGAGCTGAGTCATTTAAGAACTGGCTCTACATAGCCACTGCTAAATGGAGACATTTTATGGAGTCAAACTGAGACAGAAATTGCCAAGTTAAAGCCAACCATAGGTGAACCTATAGAATTATAAACTTTATATTTGGCTGTTATTTGAAGCCACTGAGTTTTTGGGGTGTTTGTTATGCAGTAAAAGCTAATTGATTCACATGCCTGAACCTAATTTCAGTAGAAGTTAGGACATATAATAGAGCTGTGTGATCTAAGAAGAAAAGGAAATGGAATTTTAGTGAACAATTTTCAGTTTACTCTTATAATAAACACTAAAACAGTTACTGATATTACTCATGTTGAGTTTTTAACCTGTTAATCACCAAAAATATAATTTGTCATTATTACTTTCATTTCATGTATGAGGAAAATGTGACTCAGAAGTGTTCATCCATTGAGTGATACCAATTAATTGAGTAGTTTCTCAGTTAGTGAAAGGCTAAGAATTAAATTCAGCTCTGTGTGCTTCCACTTTCTACAGCACCCTGACTCTACTCTTTATAACTTAACCTATATCATAGTTTTGTTTTCCACCTAAAATAAAATTTTGGAAAATACAAAATAAGTAATAAATAAAACTCCTAAAAATTACTGATACTCATCTCATGCAAAGAAAGCTGTGGCTAGAATTTAATTGTGTTCCCTTATAATGGTTGACCTAGATATGTACAATATCTCATGGACAGAAAGTAAAGATTAGTGCTCTGTTGCTGTAGTTTTTGTGCTGAAGACTAACTCATTGTGTGTGTGTGTGTGTGTGTGTGTGTGTGTGTATTTATAATCACCAGAGAGAGAAAGGGAGAGGCAGGGAATGCACTGGTCAATAAGACATAGCCACACAACAGTAGTTTTTTCCATTTCTTCAGCCCATCAGGATTTTGGGTGTGCACATACACCCGGCATATTTTATAAGTTGCCTGGGCTGGATTTGAATTGCAATTAGCCATGTGGTATCCCTTGTGCTACAGGGCCAGTCTCAGCTCATAATACTTGTAGCACATCAGTAACACATCAGTAAGTTCTTGTCTGGGAAAGAGGCTATCTTGAGTGTCTTTCTGTGAATTTCTAAGATAATTTTGCCATCACTCTAATTCTTACTCAACCTAATGCTTTACAGTTTAGTATTGTATACCTCTGCATAAATATTTGCATTTGGAGTAGTTACTGAGTATTGGTTACTTCTTATATGATTTCCTATATGATATTTGTTTCCTATATAGTATTTCAGTTAAACTTGATAACTTTATGCAACCGGAATTATAATTCTAACTCTTGTTTACATATATATATATATATATATTTGGAGTAGTTACTGAGTATTGGTTACTTCTTATATGATTTCCTATATGATATTTGTTTCCTATATAGTATTTCAGTTAAACTTGATAACTTTATGCAACCGGAATTATAATTCTCACTCTTGTTTACATATATATATATATATATACACATATATATATATA
>NW_006159890.1:772521-784892 GCF_000334495.1 Tupaia belangeri chinensis
TATATATATGTATTCTCTGAAGCTCTGAGTGGTTTTACAGCTTTGTGTCTAAATTTTACAATGTTTCTGAATCCATAAATCCACAATACTCACTTGTGATTTGGAGTTGTGAATGCTCAGGTACATATATATTTTCCTCCTGCTCCACTCCCTCTAAATACAGAAGGGTTAACTCTTGCAGCTGCATATCGCAGGTTCCCTGTCTAAGTTTCTGGCTGTGTTTGGCCAATAAGTACTCTAGTGAGAATTTTGGTGGAAGGGAAGACTAGAAGACAGAGAAGAAAGGGAGCGGGAAGGTAAGAGAGAGTATTTTTCCCTATCATTTGCTTAAGGCAGTGATAACTGTGCCTTTCCTAAATCCAGATTTTACAAGATCATCCTAAACTGGGTGCTTGGCTAAAATCTTCTACCTCTCTGTGCTAGTGTTTTAGCTATTAAACCATGGCATGTTTAAACATCTTCTCTTTGACTTCTCACCAGTTTTATCACTTGTGTAAATGCTTAATTGTGTTTATTCTAAAACTCAAGTAATTCTTGTTTCTTTCCTAGGGCCTAGAATTGTAAACATTTTCCCTAATGTATATGTCTAAGAAGCGACATTTCTGAATAAAAAAAATTCTGTAGAAATGTAAGTCTTGAATACTATTATGTAAATATTTGTGAGAGGACACTGCTATAATATTTCTGACTTCCTGATGGACTATCATTGCCTGGCCTATTAATGAAACTGATATATTATGCCTCCCAGAATGACCCAAAGTCATGTGGAACTCTTCATAAATTGCAGAATCTCATGGGCATTTACTATATACTAAAGAGAGTAACCAATGAGCTATAGCCTTTTGATTAATAATTATTTTGTCTATGTTTATAGATCTATGTGTATTCAGTATTACTGAATTATTTGTTTAACTCTATCTCAAAAGTCTAAGGACTGGAGCCAGCAGGTGCCACAGTGACTACAGCACTGGACTCTCACATGACCTACCACAGCTTGAGTCCCAAACCCTGCAGCATGAAACTCACACCAAGATTTTGGTGATTGCCCAAAATCCCTAGAGGAGAATGGAGAAAGGATTGTAGTATGGCTATCACCATTGGGTGGGGAGGGAGATTTCTCATTTTCTCTCTGTCTGTGTCTCTGGTGAGCACACATGCTCTATAGCAAAAAACTCTCTCTCTTTCATAAAAAGAATTATTTTATCTAACATTATTTATTTATTTATTATTTTTTAAATCTGATCAGTGAGGGACAAAGTGAGAGCAAAAGAGAGAGAGAGAGAGCAAGCTGCCAGGTCTGAGACTCGCACCAAGTTCAGCCATGTGGGACTCTAGTGCCCTTAACCACCATGCCACCTGCTGGCCCTGCAAAACTTGCTTAAGAAAAGAAAAAAATCTAAAGATTATTTTTCCAGAATTTTTGTCATTTCCAATTACCCTAAGTAGCTACAAATAGTTTCATTTATCTTTGAGGTGGATAATTTGTTAGATACAATGATCTTATAGGATAAGGATTTCAGAAAGACCTGATATTTCTAGTTGCGCCATTATAGTCTTTTCTTTTTCTATGTTAGATTTTTTTTTTTTTATCTGTATCTGGACCACATTATAAATGTGCTCATCTTATTCATCAGTTTGTAATATTGTCTTACAACTCTATTTCTTCTTTATTTCTCATCTTTCTTCACCTGAGTATCCCATACAAATAATTTATTCCCAGAATAACATAATTCTGTACAGCCAAACAAAACTCCACTTACCTAATAGCTTGTTAATACTTTTTGAACATGGAACCAGCAGTCAGTATAATGGCTATGTCGTTGGAGTCTTATGTAGTCGACCATGGTTTGAGTCTCAGACCCAGTGGCTTAAACTCACACCAGGTGCATATGCATGCATGCCTAAAATGCCTAGAGGAGAATGGAGAAGAAGGGATTGCAGTGTGGCCATCACCCCTGGGAGGGTGATTTCTCGATTTCTGTCTCTTTGTCTCTCTCTCTCTGTCTTTCTGGTGAGTGCACACAAAAACTTCTCAAAAACAATTATTTTTGAACAAAATTTCCTCATTTTACTTAAATTAATATGGCCACAAGAATATTATTACCACATCTTAGAATATATATGTTTAAATAAGAAGTGAATTTTATTATATATTTTTACACTTGGTGCTGAAATAGTTAATAGTAAAATAGTCTTCATAATACGAGATTTATATTTTTATTTAGCTATTTTTTTTGTTTCATCTCATTTCAGATTAAGTTTTCTTTAATTGGGGCAGCAAATATGTTGACCTATAAGGGCCCTTTCTCCTTTAAATATGATAGATTTCATCTTTATCCAATATTCAAAGTGCTTTTAATTGTATCATTATAGTCAGTTTTATACATATGCCTTTCTCAAAGTCAAGTCATTCAATTACAAGAAAAAGGAAGTAAAACCCTAATATAATATCATCTTATCTGATTTTAAGCCAATGGGCCATTTATTCATCATTTATTTTTTCATGTATGTGTGGATGCACACATTTATTCTTTGTAAATGTATTCATGCATTTGTTCAGTTTTGTCATCATGTATGTTTTAAACTCTTGCTGTGTGACATTCTCCATAATTTATTATTTTCTAGTCTTAATGTTTTTGTAGACTTTTGTTAATCAGCACATTTGGTACTCATCTGTAGGTAACTGTAATTTAAAAATTACTGACATTTCACAGTTCAAGAACATGAATTTTTTTATAATTGTTTTTGTTTCAGAAATGGCCTGAGTTAGCTTTTTTCAGTCATATAATTATACAAGACCTGATGATATTTAGATAACTAGAGTCTGGACATAATTTAGAATAATATGGGATTATGAGGCCAAATTAATTGGCTAGGAGTCCTATAAATAATGGGAAAAGAACATAACCAAAATTTCCTCTTGAATATGGGCTCCCAAAGTATTCAGACAAGAAGCCATTTTAAAGCTGAGGTGTGTCTGGTATGTTCAGGGAAGCCATGCTCTAAACCCATCTCTTAGACTCCCAAACTATTCAGACAAGTTTCACTCTCCAGACACTTAATGCCTACATAGGCCTAGGTGCATAGTAGCCAAGCATCTGAATCACTTAAGATTCATTGAAATCCTCAATGCTTATTGACTATTCAGACAAGTTTCACTCTCCAGACACTTAATGCCTACATAGGCCTAGGTGCATAGTAGCCAAGCATCTGAATCACTTAAGATTCATTGAAATCCTCAATGCTTATTGAATCTCCTGCTTTAACAAAGAAATTTTGTTCTATAAATCTAAACTCCTAATCTTACTGTTTATACCATATTTCTAAGCACTGTGAAGGAGAGATTTTTGTCACAGAATGACCAGAAACAACCACAGAGGTACAAAAACATGAGAAACCAAGAAAATATCTCTCCCATAAAGGAAAAGAACAATACCTCATCATCTACAAACAGTACAGTAGAATTCTTGGAAATGTCTGATAAGGACTTCAGAATATTCATATTGACAAAACTAAACAAGATGCAAGAGCTGAGAGATAATGAACTCTAGAAGGTGCAGGAGAAAAGAGACAAGGTCCAGGAGGTGTTGAAGTTCTTTCGCCATCTGAAAGAGGAAATACACACCATGAAAAAGAATGAAATGGAGCTACTAGAGATGAAGGCTGCCCTTCAGGAAATGAAAACGTCCCTCGAAAGTATTAAAAGCAGATTAGTCCATGCAGAAAATCGAATCTCATATGTTGAAGGTAAAACCTCTGATCTAGAAAAACAACCAAAAAAACAGAGAAAAATAATCCCCCCAAAATGAGAATAGTATACGAGAAATACTAGAAAGCATTAAGTGCCCAAACATTCAGATAATTGGTATCCCATAAGGTGAGGAAACTAATAAAGGCATTGATAATCTATTCCATGAAATCTTGGAAGAAAACTTTCCAAATCTAAAGAGGCACTCAAATATCCAGACCCAAGTTATACAAAAGATCCCTAATAGAATCAACCCAAGAAGATCTTCTCCAAGGCACTTCATAGCCAGACTGGTCAAATCTGCAGAAAAAGACAAGATAATAAAATTGGCAAGAGAGAAACATCAGGTTGCTTATAAACATTATCCTATCAGGCTAACCTCAGACCTCTCATCAGAAACAATGAGAGCAAGAAAAGAATGGGAAAATATATTCAAAGTGTTAAGTGAAAAACAGTTTCAACCAAGAATACTATACCCAGCAAGATTATCTTTCATATGGAAAGAAAGAATAAAAACATTTTCGGATAAACAAGACTTGAAAGAATTTGCCAGTAGCAGACTCACTCTTCAAGAAATTCTGAAAGGAGTGCTTGATCAGTGACACTAGATACATATAGAAATAAGAGAACAAAAGGCAACCAAGAAAATGAGCAATTTAATGCTAGGAACAGGAAATATCAATAACAACATAGAATGTTAACTTCTAGGATTTAAAAGGAAAGACTGGACCACAACAACACTGCATATTCAACAGAAGAGAGTTTGAACGTAAGACTGAACTAGTGAAATAGAATATTATAACTTTTGAGTAAAACATTATTGATTTTTTTCCCATACTTTGTTTTCCTAATTTAAACAGTTTATTTTCTTTTCAGTTGTTGATAGGTTTAGCAATATGTTAAAATATTTTTCTTGTTTGTTTCTTTAAATGGAAACAAACTTTTCTTCCTTCCTGATCCCTCTGGAACTAGAAAATATTTGGGAATATTCTTATTTTGTGGGAGAAGGGTTATTTGCATAAGTTCAATAATGCTTGTTGTATTGATTCAGAAATTGGAGATACTCATTATTGGACAGGAATGTCCTATCTGAAGATTTATCAGAAAACTATGGAACTAAGGTAGATCTCAATTAAGCAAACGGAAGCTCTTAGAAAGATGGCCTGGTACCATAAATACTTCTGCCTAGCAGAGATGATTAGAGAAGATATTTGAAACAATTTATAACCTAAAATATCCTGGACTTTTCCAGCCCAGCATTGTAATCAGTAGAGATTGCAAAAGAGCAACCACATCAGAGAATTATCTTCAGAAAGACTTTGAAAGTAAAAAAAAGAGACTGATATTTGCTAGCAGATGGTATATCACAGAATACACTTGGGCAGGGCTGAATCGAGAAGGGTTATGTGTGAATTGTGTGCTGGGCATTTGCTTTTCAACAATTTGAGTAGTTGACATGTAAATATTTTCTTAAAAATATTTAAAACCATACTGTTTCTGTTTTTATAGAGTCACAAACAAAATATTAAGAAATGTTTTGAACATTATCCTTAAAATGCGGTAATTTGAAAATTTGAAAGTTGTTTATTAACTTTCAAGAACTATGTAGTATGAGTTAAAATGTTTTGATATGTAAAGTAAATGTTCATGAAAAAATGTAAAAAAAATAAATAAGAAAATAATATGTACACAAATACATACTCACATATACCAGGAACACATAAAAGTGCTTGTCAAAAGATAATAAAGGGGGACCATCAGTTAATGTAATGGTTATGTCGCTGAACTCCCATGTAGCCGACCATGGTTCGAGTCCCTGACCCGGCGGCTTAAACTCACACCAGGCGCGTGTGCGTGCATGCTCAAGATCCCAGGAGAAGAAAGGAGGAGAAGGGATTGTGGCATGTCCATCCCCTCGGGGGGGGGGGATTTTACCCTTTCTATTCCTCTGTCTCTCTCTTTCTGGTGAGCACACGTGTCCTATAGTACAACCCTCTCCAAAAAAAAAAGTTAGAAAGATAATAAAGGAAGAAAGTACTTGGACAACATGCACTGACTAGTATTTGTTACCGTAAGAATATGCACAAAAATATCTTAATACTTATCAATAATCAGCAAAGTTGTTTATACATTATGAAGTGATTATGAAATACTTCAAAAATATGAAATACATTCATAATATGTAGACATACTCATGATAACTTGCAATAGTTTAAGAATTAGATATTAGCATGCATAATGAAATCATAGAACTGGTGAAATTTATATTAACTAGATATGCACTGACAAAGAAAAATAGAAAAGCAATAAAATTTGGAGCAATGTGTGTTATCATATGAAATGTATGATTTGTTTTTAAACCACTAAGCTACAATAAATTAGTTTTCTCCAATGTTATCTTGCTTAATCAGATAATAATAATTGTTTTCATGTGATTTCTTCAATTTTATTTCTTGTAGCCATGGATTGTAGCAGTTCTTCAATATGTGTATTGATTTTGAAGCTTTGCCAGGGCTTTTGGCTTTTGTTACTATGCAAAGAAGTACCTGTTAACCTTTGAGATTATTGATCCTTGGAGAAAAGAAAGAGAGAAAAACGCTTTTATTTAGTGTTAATGCTGTTTATCATAACATTTTTCTGATATTTGTTCACATTTTAAACATTATAACTAAGCTTTAGACAAAATTTAACAATGTGCATATATTAAGTTTACAAAAGTATATTTTCCTGTATATCTCTATCACTGATGCATTTGCATTTACAAGATGTAATTTATAACCAAATATTATAGTGTGAGAACCCTCTGAGTTCTTTAAATATCTCTTGTAAGTGCCATTAATCCAATCAAACTAATACTGGACACAAAATATGTGCCGGAGATTTTGCTTCAAGAAGATAAGGTAATCCTACCTAAATATACATAGTCCTTGAATTTACATACTCTAGTAATCATCTATCTGTACATTTGTGCTTTTATTCTTAAAACGAAGGAAAAAAATCTTCAAAACCACTTTCCCAAAATAGCACATGTTGACAAGATTATGTAGGTTTATGATAAGAAACAAAGTTAAGATTGAGAAAATGTTGAGTATATTAAAACTCCTGTTGCAAATAATAGAAAACTGTTGCAAATTTGCTTCTGGGGATAAAGGGCGTTATTTGAGCAAAACAGAGTTAACACAAGAAAAACCAGAACAGTGATGACTGGGCCCATAAACTACATAGTAGAAACCTTCAATGATCCTGCCAGATATCATTTCCATCACGCTGTCTCTTGTAGCTACATTTTCTTTTCCCAGCATGTCCGCTTCTTTTACTTTCTCCACTATATGCCCTTTCTCCTCCTTAGAGCTGGCTGTCTTCAAAGCACTATGGTTGTGCTTGACTCAGTCCTCCCTCTCCGTCTACCCCTCAGGCTCTTCCCTTTCCTAGGGCCTGCCACCATCTGTTGTAATTGTGAGTTCACAGGGTTGAGAGAAAGGATGTGAGGTAGAGGCTGGGAATAGTTGGAGGCTGATCAGTCAGCCTGTATTAATTGTGAACTTCTAAGTCTCCTCCAACTGCATTGACATAATAATAAAAGTATTTATTAATATTACCTTCAATGTATAAAATAAGAAACTGATGTTCATGTAGATAAAGGGACGTTCAGGAATCAAATTACTAGAAAGTGGCAGTGCCAAGTTCATCGGAGCTCACTATTAATCACTCTCTTCTCCCTAGAAAACAGAGAAAGTCATTGGGAGATGAAACCCTGGGTAGTAGAGGTGAGGGAAAAGGGAAGCAAGGTCAGAAGATATGGGGGGGATGCCAAATGTTTAGGAGCTCTAGTCACCTCTACTTTTTTGTTTTTTTTTAAAGAATTTTTTGCCTTAGGGCACATGTGCTTGTTGGAGAGACAGAGACAGAAACAGTGAGAGGGAAAATGAGAAATCACCACCCCGGGGAGATGGTTATGGCACAATCCGTTCTTTTCAATTCTCCTGCTAGGATCTTGGGAATATACACACATGCATCTAGTGTGATTTTCAAGCCACAGGGTCCAGGAGTTGAACCTTGGTCAGCCATATGGGAGTCCAGCCACATAACAGTTATGCCATCTGCTGTCCCTGCCACTTCTATCTAATGAGCCACAAAAGGCTTCAGCAAGACTTAGTAAGTGTGACTTTGGAATACGCATGTAAGGTAAATAGCTCACTTTCTTAGCCCTTTCTTACTTTTCTACTTTCATTGGGCAATGTTCGAGACATTCAGATCTTTTGGCAAATGTCCCGGAAGATAGTGATAGGATGGGGGCCTCTGATACATCTTCTCAAAGGAGTGGGCACGTGAACTAGTGATAAGGGGGGGGGATACCATCTCGAGTGAAGGCAATGTGTGGACTGGTCCAGAGGAGGTCTGCAGTGGTATTCGTTACAGGGAAAGGAGGAGCCTGGAGATCGGGAGCAAGTGAAACCGATAACATGTGAGTGGCCACTTAAGAAGCACCCAAGAAAGGTCAATTTAGGTGTTATGTTTCCCATTTTTTTAAAAGTAGTTAGAAAAAAGAATTATCTTAATGAATTTAACTCCAGTCTATAGACAGATGTCAAGAGAATCAACAGAGCAGCATAGGTAGCAGCAGACTTGGAGTTTATCTCTGAGGTCAAAACTAGCTAAAGAATTATTATCATATGATTTATACAGCAAACATGAACTATAATCATATGTATTCATGGAGGAGGATAAAAAAGGAGGGACAACTCATGTAAGCTCCAGATTTCTAACACTGAAACATTTCATACCTGGCAGCAAAAACTAATCTATAAGCACTGGACTCCAAATATTAATTAAGTCCTTGCTGGTCGAGACCCAGAGCTGATTTCATCCCATTCAGTATGGAAGGTAAGACTATAAAGATAAATGCAACATTGATGGAAGGACTTAAGAAGAAATCAGGTGGATATTTAATAGATAGCCACATGTGGGCTTAGATAATGAGTCAGAATTCCAAGGAATGGAAGCCACTGAGTGAAGCTGCAACCACTTGCCCATTTTTTTCTTAGTAATATTCATTGAATATCTAAAGTTTTAGTGCACTTATGACTGCAGACAGGGTTTGAGTTATAAGTAAGGTGCTTCTTAAATTATTCAAGACAGCTCCATAGTATAAGCCCCTGGGATCATTGAGGGCCAGAGATTTGGTGGAAGAAATGGAGTTCTCCAAGACATATTGCATCATCATAAAATACAAAATCATAAAATGTCAAAAGATAGAGGAAAGATACAAAGGCTAAGAGAACCTACCATCACTTCCATTCAAGGCACGTTGGGTTTTACTGATTACTGTGTTGCACAGGATTGCAGAATAGTTAGCTTTCCCTGAAAAATGGAAATTAAGGTGTAGGACTGGAGAAAAATAACTTTACTTTCCAGACTGGCAGGTGGCATGGTGGCTAAGGTGTGCTGGTTTTCCATATGGCCAACCATGGTTCATGTCTTGGACCTGGTGGTTTGCTTTCTCACATTCCCTTCTCTCTCTTTATCTCTCTCTGGCCCAATTAAAATAATAATAATAACAGGTGGAATTAAATAAATAATTAATTATAAGAAGGACTGAAAAACAAAATACTTTCCAGCAATGCAGAAACTGTCAAATGTATAAACAAATATCTCACAGGCTGGAAAGCTTTCACATAATTTCTGAAAATGGACAACATAAACTGAAGATACACTTGATGATTTCATAAAGCACTTAGGAAAACTAAACAGACACAAAGAGTACCAGCGTGTAGCATGATGGCTAAAGCAGCTGTAAGTCACATGACCCTCTGTACAGTCAGATCTGGCCTCGGAAGCTTGAAAATCATGCTGGGTGTACGTTCATGCTTGGCCAAATTCCTGAAGGAAGGAAGAAAGGGACTAGAAAAGATTATGCTGTGACCATTCCCTATGGGGGAGGATGCTCCCCCTCCAATGAGTGTACATGTCCTTCCTCTGGAAAATTAAAGGAAACATGACACAAAGACAAAAAAAAAAGATACATCTGAAAAAAAAATCAAAATAAAACGTTACAAAAATAGATCACCCAAGATAAGTTAGAAAAGAAAAAAAAAACTGATCCACATTGGGCCAGTCTCTTATAAGACACAACAATTCTAATATGTACCTACTAATAAAGCTTCAAATTATATAAAGCGAAAGTTGACAGTACTAAAGAGAGAATTAGCAAAACAATCATAGTTTGAAATGCTGACATCATTCTACAGTAATTGTGTAAAACAATATTTTTAAAAATCAATGTGTAAAAGATTTCATCTAATTGAAATTTATGAACACTGTATTAAATGAATACAGAATACACATTTTTATTTTGAAATACACTCCAAACTTCACCTAAATAAATGATATGAGGTAACATAAAGTAAAATTCTATAAAAAAAATCACTGCTCAGTTTTGAGTATGTTATCTGGTAATGTTGTAAATCAGTACCTATTATATAAATAGAAAATTCTCAGGTATTTGGATAAGACAATGCGTTATAACGTGTTATATTATTGAATTGAATAATATTAATCAGAATAATATATCAACATTTTATAGGCTGGAACTAAATGTTTAGAGGAGAATTTGCCCTGTTAGGTACTTCTATTAAAAAGAAGTGGGTTTATTTATCAGTTATCAATGTTTCTCCTTAAAAGGATAAAAAAAGAAACAAACATTAGAATCAAAGTATGAGAAGAAAGAAAATAGTAACATAAGAGCAGATATAATTGGATTAACACAATTTTTAAAAAGAACTACAGAGAAAAATCACCAAAATGATGGTAGTATGAAAAAGACTGATAAAATTATTAAGAAAAAAAGTGAAATTCTTACCAAAAAGATACTTAGAGAAAGGGAGATAGAGAATGTTCATTTTTTTTTTCTTTTTTCTTGTTACAGGGTACAGGTGCTCCCTGGAGAGAGATAGAGAGAGAGAGATAAAGTGAGAAATCATCAATTGGGGGGATGGCCGTACTACAATCCCTTCTCCCTTTTTCCTCCATTCTCACTTAGGGATTTTGGGCACACATGCACATGTGCCTGGAATGATTTTTAAGTCGCCAGTCCAGAACTAGAAGTGCAGTCACCTGTGTGGGACCCAGTAGCCTTAATCTTCACACCACCTGCTGGCCCCAAAAGAGAGACTATTTTAATTACTAGTTATCTATATCAGAAATGAAACAGAAAACACCACTGATGAACGTACAGGCATTGAAAAATTATTATACAGATTGTTACACAAATTATAGGATTGTATAAGAATATATGCATCTGATAAATCTGAATAAGCTATTTGGATTGAATCAATGTCAATTTCCTTGTTTTTTTTTTTGTTTTTTTGTTTTTGTTTTTGTTTTTGTTTTTTGAGGTTTTCACTGTAGGGCACGTGAGCTCGCCAGACAGACAGAGAGAGACATAGAGACAGAAAGTGAGAAATCACCCCCCGGGGGGGATGGTCACGCCGCAATCCCTTCTCCTCAATTTTCCTCTCGGGATCTTGGGCACGCACGCACACGCGCTCGGCGTGAGTTTTAAGCCAGCGAATCGCAGTCGGGACGCGAATCGCAGTCGACTACGTGGGAGTCCAGAGACATAGCCATTATGCTAACTGCTGGTTCTCAATTCCCTTGTTTTGATGTCTTATAATAGTTGAGCAAGGTATCACCACTGAGGAAAACTGAATAATAGGTGTATAGAATCTAACTGTACTTTTTTTTGTGACTTTCTGTGAATATGTAATTATATAAAAACAAAAAAAAAATGTTGAACACATGCTATAGACTACAGAGTTGCTTCTCAATTAATGATAAATATAATAATCCTAATACATATCAAAGAGAATAGATAATAGATACTATGAAAATTTTATCTCAATAAATTCAATGGCAAATTAAAATGCTAAATTTCTTGAAATAAAACTGTCTCAAAAAACACATTAGGAAATATAAATATACACACAGCTTTAATGAATAATAAAATTTATGACGATATCAGTAATATTGAGTAAAAAACCTGCAAGCCCAAATTGTTCGTGATGTTGATTCTAACTTTTAAGCAGACTACAATATAAATTTTATGAAAACTCAGAAAATTAAGAAATGATTGTGAACATTTGGAGGAGGGATACAGAGACAGCATTGTTGAGACAGGGAGATAGCATTGTTATATTTTGATCAACTGGACTGGGGAGAAATGTTCACATATTGAAATGATCGCCTTGTAAGCTAGATAATGTGATTGAATGTATTAAAAATATAAATAAAAAAGAATTTAAAAAAAAGGAAAGAAATGATTGTGCCATGATTTTATGTATTATGTAGTATATCCCTAATGCTACCACTAGGCAATTACATGACAAAAGGAAGCAAACAAAACCCACCTACAAACCATTTCTCATGCACATAGATTTACATCTTTATCAATGTACTATTAGAAGACTGAAGAGTGCAATATTTAAAACAGAAAATATAAACAATAATAGTTAACCTAAGAATACAAAATTTGTAACTCTTTTTTAAAATAAAGTATAATTTATTTAATTTTATTTATTTATTCATTCATTCATTTTAATTTGACCAGAGAGAGAAACAGAGAGAG
>NW_006159890.1:784914-799726 GCF_000334495.1 Tupaia belangeri chinensis
TTTTGCCCTTGTTTAAATTTTTGGAAATTTTTTTTTTTCCTCCGGTCCCTTAACCTGGTGGCCCCAATTTTTTTTTTTTTTTTTTTTTTTTACTACAGAGGTTTTTTTGCTATAGCGTGTGCATGCTCTCCAGAAAGACAGAGAAAGACAGAGAGACAGAAAGCGAGAAATCAAACCCCCCCTGGGGGGGGGATGGCCATGCTGCAATTCCTTCTCCTCTCAAAATCTTGGGTACTCACACACATGCGCCCAGTGTGAATTTAAGCTACCAGGTCCAGGATTCAAAATGAAATGAAATGTAATAAAATTAAATAAAAAAATGAATACCATTGTTATTGAATTGAAGGAGAACTATATTTCATCTCCTAATAGAGAAAGAAAAATATTGACAAAATTTATTATCAATACATGATGACAAATAAAATAAAATAAAACAATAGAAAAATTACTCTTATAAAATAATGTTGAATTTCTCAATCTGATAAAGGTCAGCCTACTGGAATATCACAGCTAACATGATACTTGATGCAATATTGAGCAGTTCTTCCTTATGAAGAAGCACAAAGCAAGATGGTCTCCTCTCAGCACTTGTATTAAATATTTTACTATAAATCTCAGCAACAGGAAGAAGTCAAGAAAGAGAGGTAAAAGATAATACTTTACATAAGGATCTTACAGTAACATTTCATACATACTACCTTTAAATTTCAGGTGCTTATGATGGGTTTGTTTAAGCATTTTTGAGACATAGTTCTACCGAAATCTGCAGAGGTTCACATCCCTTATTGTATATAACCAATGCACGATCTCCTGTATATTGTAAGTCATCTCCGGATTACTTATAATACCAAACAATGCAAATACTATGTAAATAGTTATTAGACTGCTTTTTAAAAAATGTGTATAATTTTTCTTAATGTACATATTTTTCCTGAAGATTATTGAACTGTGACTGACTGAATTTATAAATTAGAACCCACGAATAAAGGGAATGATGGTTTATACATTTACATTTTTATATATATGCATATAAACATATGAAAATACATATATTCATGTGTGTATATATACTTATACAAGTTGTCACAAAGAAATTAGATTCCAAACTTTGCCCCATAACTATTTGAGTTCACACCTACACCATCCCCAGTGTTCCGATCAATCTCATGTCAGAGCAATGACACATTGAAAAACTGACCCACTCACTACACTGCCTGCTAGGGTCATTTCGAGAGCTGGAAGCTATAATGAAGCGCTAACACTTCAGGACTATGTTCACGAGGTATTGGATACAAACTGCCTTAGGGAGTTGTATTTTATTAGACGGACAAGGGACTCTGATGATGACGGATGATACTATCAGGCCTTAGGAGTGCTCCGTAACTACCATTATACTCCCATTAAATATTGTTTAATATTTTATTTCTGTAGCTGCATGCTTATATAACATCTTTGAAATGTAAATACAGACAGTGGTTATTTTCACTAGTGTTTTCAGTTTTCTTTCACAGGCAGGCTATCTGCATAACACTAAATACTCAAAAGCAAAAATAAATAATGCCATGTCATAATTCAGAAAAATAAAGAGTACTCCAGGAATGAAATGGATACTATTTGATACTCAATCCCAGACATGAAACAGCGAATGGAAAGACGAGTGACAGATATGAGGTAGTGCATGGAGAACAAATACACAGCTGATGGGACACTACCCTGTCCCTTGAACTGTTACTAGAAGCTGACAATCATTTGTCTTAAAGTGACAATTTATTAGGCTGAGCTGAATATAGGACTCAGGATCAGCAGATGGCAGAATGGTTACATTGCTGTACTCCACGTAGTCGACTTTGGTTTGAGTTCCAGACCCACGTCTTAAAACTCACACTGGGGAACGTGTGCATGTGTGCCCAAAATCCCAAAAGGAGAATGGCGGAGAAGGGATTGTCGTGTGGCCATCCCCCCTTGGGGTGATTTCTCACTTTCCATCTCTCTGTTTCTCTGGCAAGCACACACACCCTATAGCAAAAATCTCTCTTAACAACAACAACAAAAAAATAGTGTCTGTGGAATAGGAGTAGAGGAAACTGCTCACAATCACTTTGATTTGTTTTATGTAAAGCTTTTCTGCAACAGCAAAGATATTCAATGTTGCTTACAGACTTAGCACTTTGTGGAGAGAGAAGATATAAAAATCACAGCAGACAGGGACCAGAAGTTGGCATAATGGCTATGTCGCTGGACTCCCATGTAGTCGACTGCAGTTGGAGTCTCAGACCTGGTGGCTTAAACTCATGTTGGTGTATGTGCGTGCGTGCCCAAGATCCCAGGAGGAGAATGGAGGAGTGGCCGTCCCCTTGGGTGGTGATTTCTCGCTTTCTGTCTCTCTGTCTTTCTGGCAAGGGCACACACCCTATAGCAAAAACCTTTACAAAAAAAAAAAAAAATCACAGCAGATTTATTCATCTATGTAGATTAAAACAGAAGCATCTATATTTATTTAAAATTTAAGTATAATAATAAAATCAATACTCACCTTTTACCACATAATCCTCTCAAAAGTATCTTTGCTTTCCAATTAGGACTGATTTCAAATTTTAGTCAACAAATATTTATTGAGAATCAACTAAATACCATGTATATGACAATATATTAAAGAAAAGAAAAGAATTCCTGCTCCAGGGAGCTGATATCCCAGGGGAGAAGTTAGTATTTGGTGGGAAGGCATTTTTCATTTCCAGGCGTCTATCATACTCTTGTCACTGGTCTTTAAATTCAGGGCTTCTTCCATTTTCATATAAATTACTCTTACCTACTTGTACCTACTCCTCCATATCTATCCTGAATATTACTTCTTCTGTAAAAGATCTCTAATCATATGAAACTGAACTTACGTTGCATACTCGTATACCCTAAGACTATCTGATGCTTACTCTATCACAATACTAACTACAACATTTAAATTGAATTGACCATCTTAATGAAATTTGGACTTATTATTTGGTCTGCTCTAGTGCCTGAAAAACGCTTTGCATATAAGCAATGCCAAATAATATTCGATTAATTTGCAGGGCGATTAGGCATCGTGTTATTATTAGGTACATTTTCTTTGTTTTTCTTTAGTAGAGTAAGAGTAAAGGTTATGTGTTTCTGAATAATACAAAACAATCATACTATTTAGTTTCAGAATCATTGGTTCATGCTGGTGAAACTTATCACTATATTAGAATATAAGTGCTAACATTCCTTCAGTATATCAGCTGTGTTTGCTGTGAAAATATTTAGATTAATTAAGATCTTTAGTAATTCAATAAAAAATGGGGGAAAAACAGTATAGAAAGAAAACATAGATACCAGAGACAGTGTGGGAAGAGAGTGGGAGATGGCTGAGGGTAAGAGATAGGGAATCAAGGATGGGGGAGGGGAAAGCAAAACATACAGGAAACAAGAAATGGAAAATTATTTGCTGACAATAACATGTATGTTGATGTGCTTGATTGAGACAATATACAGTGTACTCTGGATGGAAAATCTCATTTTGTATGCTGTAATGATGTACAGTGAATGAACATAAAAAAATAAATTTAAATTAAAAAAAAGAAACTTAAAAAAAGTGTTATGGTACTGTAAATTGAGGAGAAAATTAGAAAGGTTAAAAAGAAAAAAAAGATTAGGGCAAAAAAAGCAAAAGAAATAAACAAGTAAAGTCTTTGGAAAAAAATTCCTTCAGTTATCATTAAATGCAATATGCATTTAAGTTCTCCTCAAAACAATAAAATATTTAAATATATAAAGTACATTTATTAATCACATTATTAAATGAATAATTGGATAGAATGCAGAAGGAAAAATGTTATAAGATTATTGTTCTTACAGTATAAATCTGTATAATTAAGATACAATTCTTAGTTTTTCTGAGCACCTACTTCACTTTTAAAAGTCCAGTTTTCTGGGGACAAGCAGGTGGCGTAATGGTTATGTCACTGGACTCCCATGTAGTTGACCGTGCTTGGATTCTCTCAAAAAAAAAAAAAAAATCCAAACATGCATGCCTAAGATCCTGAGAGGAGAATAGAGGAGAAGGGACTGCAGAGTGGCCATACCCTCGAGGGGTTGATTTCTCTGCTTTCTGTCTCTCTGTCTCTCTCTGTCTTTCTGGTGAGTGCACACACTCTATAGCAAAAACCTCTCAAAAAAAAATCCAATTTTCTATATTTTCTGTTAGTCTGTCAAGCAGCTTATCTTTCAATATTTTACATACATATATTGTAACTAGAGCATTTGCAAAGAAGTTGAGTTCTAATGTTTTAAATTCTAAACTGTACAATAATTTCCCCTCTTCTGTATTTTCTATTTTATTCGACTGTATCACTGACACCTTATCAAATGATTAAAAAGGTGAAAAAGAAACAAATGAGACTGACTTTTCCAATTTCATATACACTAGTCTTAAATGAAATCCCATATTATGAATTGACCCTAAAGAGTAATCATAAAATAATCTGGTAGTTATTATCTGTTCTTGTTAGAACATCTTAAAATATCACTATCTATGGTATATTTAAATAGATTTTTTGGTAAGTAAAAAAATCTTATGTATGCAACATATTAAAAAAACACTAATAAGTTTACATGTGAAATTTCTACCTTCTTCATTGAATATACAAGTGGGTTATTTGTCTTGAAACATGTTCATTCAAAAGATGATACTGCAAATACTTTCTGTTGAGGTTATTGTACAGTTTGAAAGTTCTTATCCAAAATGTTTGTGACAAGAATTAGTATATATTTCAGATTTTTTTCAGATTGTGGAATATTTGTGTATGTATTTATATATATAATATAAAATGGATATATATATAAAATATAAAAAGGAGATAGATATATATATCCCTAAGATATCTCATTGTGTGTATATATAGCATTATATATGTGTGTGTGTGTGTTTATATTTATATATAAAATGAAAATTATATATTAATATCTTAGGGATAGTGCCCAGATTTAAAAATGGAATTCATTTATGTTTTGTATACACCTTATACACATAGTTGGAAGATAATTTTATATAATATTTTTGCATTGCAGCGTTTGAATGTGACCTGCCACATTAAATCAAGTGTGAAATTTTCCACTTTTTGCATCATGTTAGCACTCACACAAATTTGAATTTTGGGCTGGTCCCTATGTATAGTGGTTAAACACAGAGGGAACTAGATCCCACATGTATTTCTGTGGTTCAAATCTTGGCCCCAGAAGCTTAAAAGACGTGCTGTGTGCACATGTCCGTGATTCTGATGGGAAGGAAGAATGGAAAGGGAACCGTGGAGTGGCCTTGTCTTCTTAAGGGAGTGCATTCTCTCTCTCTCTCTCTACCTCTGTTATATACACAAGTCCCCTGGGATTTAGAAAAAAATAAATTTTGAAACATGTTTGGATTTTGGATTTTTGGATTAGGGATGTTCAACCTGTAATATAGTAAATGCCCATTGTAAATTTTTAAATAAATATTTTTATGTTATCAATGTGTAATGGCCCAGACTATTGCAACAACAGCAGACAAAGAGATTTGCACTAGGCCAAGAAAATAATGTATCTCAGAAACTTTTTATTTTAATGATTAGATATATAGTTCTACTATAGGTGCAAGATTAAAATATTTTGCGTTTGTTTGTTTGTTTGTTTTTTGTAGAGGTTTTTCGCTATAGGGTGCGTGGGCTCGCCAGACAGACAGAGAGAGGCATAGAGACAGAAAGCGAGAAATCACCCCCTAGAGGGGATGGTCACACCGCAATCCCTTCTCCTCCATTCTCCTCTCCGGATCTTGGGCATGCACGCACACGTGCCCAACGTGAGTTCTAAGCCACCGGTCCGCGACGCAAACCACGGTCGACTACGTGGGAGCCCAGCGACATAGCCATTACGCTAACTGCTGGGTCCCTGTGGTTTTTTTTTTTTTTTTTTTTTTTAAAGAGGTTTTTTGTCATAGAGCACCTGTGCTTACTAGAGAGAGACAGAGACAGATATGGTGAGAGGGAAAATGAGAAATCACCCTCCCTAGGGGCATAGTCTGCTGCAATCCCTTCATTCTCCTCCTGGGATCTTGGGTGTGAACCCACATGTGCCCGGTGTGATTTGCAAGCCACTGGGTCCAGGACTCGAACCATAGCTGGCTCTGTGGGAGTCCAGCAACGTGACCACTACACCATCTGCTGGCCCAGATAAATTGCTTTTACGCTTTTTGTCTGTCTTATTGTGGCAGCCAAGCTTGAATAAAGTAATGCAAGTAACAACAACAACAAAAAAAACGGGTGATAGTATAATACTGTGTAGCACCTATTCCTATTGCTAAATATTTAGAACAATTTTAGTCATTATGTATTATTATAAAAGTCACAACTCAATAAATGAATAACACATCAAAAATAGCTTTTCACCAAAGTCAGGATTAGTCTTAATTGAATAGCAGGCAGGCAGGAAAAAAAATGCTCCCATGTTCGGACTATACATAATAACGTGCACTGCCAAACACCAGGTAAGCAACACACTATAGTCAGCATCTTATGTTTTTTCCTAATTAGTTGTTTAATACAGTTGAGAACAACATAAAACAGTATAGTTAATTTACATCATATTGTCTTAAAAATATAACCAACTTTAAGTCAAAATTTTTTGAAGATAACTGCATATTGATAGGCAAAGTTATTTTTCCATAGCAAACCTCTAAACGAAGTGAAGTATATTCAAACTGATTTCTTCCTTTCTCAGTCTTTTTTCTCTAGGAGTCTCCCTAATTTTTTCCTGCTCTGGATTTAAAAGGTGGTTTGACTCTCTTTCATTTCCTAACAAACCTGCTGCCTGATAAATGTTCACAGAGACCCTGATGCTCTGGGGAACTTAGATCTGTATATATTAATCACAATGTGGATAGTTTATTTCCCTTTTTCTGTTCTGCTTCCTTTGTCAAAACTTGAGCTGATATATGGCTGTGAGAAGACTGTAGCAACTTCAGGTCCATGTAATTCATATAAGGCGAGTTTAAATTTTTGTTCTCAAGATTTCCTCCTTGTCTTTGTGTTTTGAAGAGGCTTTAAATCTTTTCTATTTTTTTCTTTTCTGTCATTGTCACCACCTTTTGCAGTTTCTTTGGCAGCTTGCTCACCATTCTGTTCGGGTTGTAAAAAGTCTTTCTATTGTAAAGGGCTTTTAACACATCCCTTCTCTGTTCTGCTTTTCACAGTATTCTTAACCTAACTTTGATCCCTTTTCTTCTCATTTCTCCTCCTCTTTTTCCTTTTGGCTTTCATTCCAAGTGTCTCCTTTTATTGACACCAGATTACTCACCAGGCAGTGCACATTGATCTGGCTACCAGAGGGAAAGCAGATCTCATTTTAAGGAGAGAAATGGGAATGTCTGAGAAAGGACATCCTTTGCAGAATAAAACACTAGGCGACTGCTTCCAGATCCTTCCTCACTTCTGGAACAAAAAGTGAGGCAGATCTGTCTCTTCAGATTCTTAAGTTTATATTTTTTCCTTTGGATTAAGACCCATACAATAAATTATTAATAAAACTCAAATCTTTCTGAATGTATTTTTCGAGTAATTTTTATTAGCGAAATCTATTCCATCATAGACTAGAATTTCTTTAAGTTAGAAAATACAAAGGAAAGCAGGGGAGGGCCAAGACAGGGATTGCTACTAAATCAAAGAGGGTGAAAATGTATTCCTATGGAAGTCCGTGCTCATTCCCTTTAATTGAGCCCCTACTTGTTTCTCAGTTGTTCTCTGTTAAAGAGGTTTTTTGTCATAGAGCACCTGTGCTTACTAGAGAGAGACAGAGACAGATATGGTGAGAGGGAAAATGAGAAATCACCCTCCCTAGGGGCATAGTCTGCTGCAATCCCTTCATTCTCCTCCTGGGATCTTGGGTGTGAACCCACATGTGCCCGGTGTGATTTGCAAGCCACTGGGTCCAGGACTCGAACCATAGCTGGCTCTGTGGGAGTCCAGCAACGTGACCACTACACCATCTGCTGGCCCAGATAAATTGCTTTTACGCTTTTTGTCTGTCTTATTGTGGCAGCCAAGCTTGAATAAAGTAATGCAAGTAACAACAACAACAAAAAAAACGGGTGATAGTATAATACTGTGTAGCACCTATTCCTATTGCTAAATATTTAGAACAATTTTAGTCATTATGTATTATTATAAAAGTCACAACTCAATAAATGAATAACACATCAAAAATAGCTTTTCACCAAAGTCAGGATTAGTCTTAATTGAATAGCAGGCAGGCAGGAAAAAAAATGCTCCCATGTTCGGACTATACATAATAACGTGCACTGCCAAACACCAGGTAAGCAACACACTATAGTCAGCATCTTATGTTTTTTCCTAATTAGTTGTTTAATACAGTTGAGAACAACATAAAACAGTATAGTTAATTTACATCATATTGTCTTAAAAATATAACCAACTTTAAGTCAAAATTTTTTGAAGATAACTGCATATTGATAGGCAAAGTTATTTTTCCATAGCAAACCTCTAAACGAAGTGAAGTATATTCAAACTGATTTCTTCCTTTCTCAGTCTTTTTTCTCTAGGAGTCTCCCTAATTTTTTCCTGCTCTGGATTTAAAAGGTGGTTTGACTCTCTTTCATTTCCTAACAAACCTGCTGCCTGATAAATGTTCACAGAGACCCTGATGCTCTGGGGAACTTAGATCTGTATATATTAATCACAATGTGGATAGTTTATTTCCCTTTTTCTGTTCTGCTTCCTTTGTCAAAACTTGAGCTGATATATGGCTGTGAGAAGACTGTAGCAACTTCAGGTCCATGTAATTCATATAAGGCGAGTTTAAATTTTTGTTCTCAAGATTTCCTCCTTGTCTTTGTGTTTTGAAGAGGCTTTAAATCTTTTCTATTTTTTTCTTTTCTGTCATTGTCACCACCTTTTGCAGTTTCTTTGGCAGCTTGCTCACCATTCTGTTCGGGTTGTAAAAAGTCTTTCTATTGTAAAGGGCTTTTAACACATCCCTTCTCTGTTCTGCTTTTCACAGTATTCTTAACCTAACTTTGATCCCTTTTCTTCTCATTTCTCCTCCTCTTTTTCCTTTTGGCTTTCATTCCAAGTGTCTCCTTTTATTGACACCAGATTACTCACCAGGCAGTGCACATTGATCTGGCTACCAGAGGGAAAGCAGATCTCATTTTAAGGAGAGAAATGGGAATGTCTGAGAAAGGACATCCTTTGCAGAATAAAACACTAGGCGACTGCTTCCAGATCCTTCCTCACTTCTGGAACAAAAAGTGAGGCAGATCTGTCTCTTCAGATTCTTAAGTTTATATTTTTTCCTTTGGATTAAGACCCATACAATAAATTATTAATAAAACTCAAATCTTTCTGAATGTATTTTTCGAGTAATTTTTATTAGCGAAATCTATTCCATCATAGACTAGAATTTCTTTAAGTTAGAAAATACAAAGGAAAGCAGGGGAGGGCCAAGACAGGGATTGCTACTAAATCAAAGAGGGTGAAAATGTATTCCTATGGAAGTCCGTGCTCATTCCCTTTAATTGAGCCCCTACTTGTTTCTCAGTTGTTCTCTGTTGTCCTCTGATAGCTTTCATCCTAACTGGTTTGTTTCTCCCCATTCTCATTTCTAGTGTCAACTTACATTTAGGGCAGTGAGAGTTAACTTGCTCACTGTGACATTGCAATCAATTAATCACCTTTAGCTTCCCTTCCCACTTTCCTATTGGCTGGTTGGTAATTGAGCCATGGGGCAAACGCCATTTCCAGCCACAGTCTGTCAGCTTGTTCAGCAGTTCATTTATTAGTTTGATAAGATAACCTTTTCACAGCAACATCTAATCAAAAGCACCAAGTTCCACATACAGTGGAATTATTCAGAAATTCATGTCTAGAGTCTACTTAGGTCATACACAACAGGCAGAGAATTTTTCTCTTGGTTTTGGGAATAGAAACACAATATCTGACTCTCTGACCCCCAAGCTCTGGGTCAAGATGTGGATAATGATCATATACTACAAGGCAGTGGATAGCTAAGTACCTAAAATGCATGTATGTATGATTTCTCTAACTTTTACTTTTATTATATACACTAAAATTTACCAAGCCACACTTTCAGAAATTTTATTAAGTACTGTATGCGAAGAGATTTTATGTGTATTTAGTACTGTTTAATATGTAGTTTAAAAAAATCTTCATTTCCTTCTTACATAATCAAAATGTCATATCTGCAAAATACCTCATTTCCTTAGAAACAAACAGATGATATAAATCTTTACCATAATGTTTTATTTGATTTACTGGGAAGGGGCAGGTTTCCACTCACCCTGGGGGATATATCTCCAGTTCGCCAATACCAACTCCCAGTATGGATGTAGCTTCTACCATTCTTCCAGTCTCTGGTTACTGAGCTCCTCAACTCCCTTATAGAAAGAGCCACAGGACCTTTTCTTTATAATACATAAACTTTGCTTGTTTCGCCACATTTAGGACTTCATCAATAAAGATACATTTTATTGTTACTGATCACTTACTTTCTTTCCCTCCATGAAAATTATGATAAAGTTTATTTAATTTTTATGAATACGCAGAGACCCACCTTAATGTGCAGCCTTGTCCCATCTGACAAGGCAATAATACATAAGAAAGGGAAGTTTTTGTGGAAATGGTGATAGCCTCTCCACTTCCCTCTTTAAAAAGTACTTGCTGCCAGGTCCCCTTTCAAGAAAGGTATGTTGTCTCAGCTGCGATGGATGTTGGTAGCAGACAAGGTTCACCTGGCAGCAATCAGGGATGGCTTCAGCAGTGGAGAACTTCCTTGACCAAGGTCATACCCTTCTGAGGATACCCCATGTCAAATGACTGATGGAGAGGGGTATTAATGCCAGGCATTTCAGCCTAGTGAAGGATAACTTCAACAGGTTGTTTTTGCAGCAGAGCTTCCCTGTGAAATTAGCTGGGGTTGCCATCTGGCCAGCCTCAGAACTCAGCTATTTGTACTGCCAAGTCCTGCCTCCTGCTTCTCCCTCCCACAGGCATTGATCACTCTCAGATTCGAGACAACCTGTGACATGTGGTAAGAATATTCTAACATTCCTTTCACATTCTCAATCCTTGTATGCTCTTTTATTATTCAAGAGAATCTATGACTCCAATGTTATTATATTTATGAATGTGGAAATAAGCACGTTTTTGTTTAACTTACTACATGCTCAAAGGAGAAGATGCTAGGATACAAATAAAATGTTATGTTACATTTATTAAGCACTTATATGCTAGGATTTATTCTAAGTCTTCTGTTTGTATCAATAGTTATTATTATATTGCTATTGTAGGGTAGGTGTGCTCACCAAAGAGAGAAATGGAGGCTCAGAGAGAGAGAAAGAAAGTGAGAAAACATTGCCCAGGGGGATGACCACATCTCAATCTCCTATCCTTGAGATTTTAGGCATGAATGCACATACACCCAGTGTTTTTTACAAGATGCTAGGTTTGGGACTCAAACCATATGGGATCTAGGACCTTAGCCACCATATCAATCCCTGGTCCAATCATTTTATGTAGTACTGAAAACAGCTGGAGAAAAAAAAAAAAAAAAGCCCTATGGTATTTAAAGTAACTTGAATAAAGTTAAATGGCTACCAGGAAGTACCAAAACCTACATTTTGACTTCCAGATGATCAGATCCCAGAGTCTCAGTTAGGTTCCATTTCATTTACTTAACCCAGTGGTTCTCAAATAGGATGAGCACGCATCAGAATCACATGTAAATCTTATTAAAATGCAGATTGCTGGGCCCCACTCAGGAGTTTCTCAATTAGCAAATTGGGGATGTGTCCACAGAATTTGCATCACAACCAGTTATCAGGGGTGTTGATGCTGGCGTTCCACTGTTGTAAAGGATATCATAGAAAGCCTCTCAGTTTATCTGGATGTGATACATATTGTATCATCATAAAAGTCTTGACATATTTTTCTATGCGAAAATGCATTATGACTTTTCTAATGAACCAATATTGAATCAGTTTTTTCATGGTTCTCAACTAATTTTTTTTTTTTTTTTTTACTGAGGGTTTTGCTTAGGGCATGTGTGCTCACCAGAAAGACAGAGAGAGACAAAGAGACAGAAAGTGAGAAATCACTTCCTTCGAGAATGGCCACACCGCCATTCCTTCTCCTCCATTCTCTCAGGATCTTGGGCGCACACGCACATGCGCCCGGTGTGAGTTTAACCCACCGGATCCAGGAGTTGAACCGCTGTCGACTACATGGGAGTCCAGTGACATAGCCATTATGCCAATTGCTGGTCCTGGCTCTCAACTAGTTTATATAGGTCGTGATAAAATAAAGTAAATGAATTTACTATCTTATTTCTTTAGTTGCTTAAGTTGAAACAACTGATATTGCTTTCGTGTAAATAATGGAGTAAAATAGGATTAAAAATCAACACACTTTTTTTAAAGTTTATTTATTTATTTATTTATTACATGAGAAATAGAGAGAAAAAGTTAGACAGCACTCCAGCAGGTTCTCACACTGTGATCCATCCTAGCCTCAGGCAGCTCAGATGACTGGTACACAAGGGCCCTGCATATTCAAGGTCCCAGGATGCAAAACCAGGATCCTTCCCACTGTGTCCAGTTATGTCACCATTTCCTCAGCTCAAAACACTTCTTCTTCTTCTTTTTCTTTTTTTTAAAAATTTTTTTTTAATTTGCTAGAGTGAATATGTGCTTGCTGGAAAGAGAGAAAGAAAGAGATCATTCCCCATAGGGGAATGATCATGCCACAATCTCTTCTCCATTTGGGATATTTGGTTGTTTGCATACACACCCAGCATGATTTTCAAGTTACCAGGTCTGGAACTCAAACTGTGAGGTTTGTCATATGGAATCCAACTGCCTTAACCACCACACCACTGGCCAGATTTTTCAAACAACCTTCTGGGATTGCTTTTTGGGTGACCATCCAAAGAATTGAAAAAAGCTAAGAATAATTTTGGTGGAATTCCTTCTTTTTAGCTTTATTTGTTTTTAATTTAGTTTTACATAATTCTTTACTGCTAAAATACCCTTTTTTCACTAGCACATTAACTATATGATTAAGAAAAAAGATAAAGAAAGAGCAGAAGTAGAAAGAGGAAAACAAAAGAGCAGCTAGGACTCACCTGCAATTTCATAGATGGTATGGAGCCACTGTGTGACAACAGAGCCAGAGGAGAAGGTCGTGTGTTTGAATCCTGGGTTGACCTAGACATGCAAGGTAGGTCTGTGATTCTGGATGACTGGAAGGCGTGTAATGAGGAAACTTTATTATACTGAAATCCTATTGGATGCCCCCTCATTCTTTCTCTGTCTGGAAATAAACATCCTTTAAAAAAACAAAACAACAACAAAAACAGGCATTTTATACTAGCTTGTTAAAATGTAACATAAGCATTAAAAAATTTGTTCTTGCTATGCAAAATTATGCCATAAAATCCATTAAAGAAGACCAGCAGATGGCAGAATGGTTACATTGCTAGACTCCCATGTAGTTGACTGAAGTTCAAGTTCTGGACGGGGTGGTTTAGAATTCACCCCAGGTGCATGTGCATATGTACATAAAATCTCAAGAGAAGAACGGAGGAGAAGTGACTATGGCATGCCATCCCCCTGGGCGGGGTGGTGATTTCTCCTTTTCTGTCTTTTTCTCTCTCTGATGAATGCACATATCCTATATTAAAAATCTTTCTCTAAAATAAACTTTGGTAAATCAAATTTTTCAAGTCAGATTGTCTTGAAAATGCCCTACACTTGCCTCAGGAAGTGAATGTTGATGTTAGCCAGTTCATGAGTTTTTTTTTTGGGGGGGGAAGTGTTGGAAGAAGCACAGTCTGAAATTGGATGTAAGATTTAACACCATGTGTAGATGTCTTTCTCCCTCCACATTGGCACATTGGTACCAACCAAATCAATTACAAATAGCTCTCACTCATAATCCCTGCATCCCGCATGTCCTTTTTTTTTTTTTTTTCCTATTTGGCATGTAGATCTTTGAGGTGTACACCTCTAAGAGATGCTTGTTTAATCAAAACTGAAAGGAGGTTGATCTAATGCATAGTCTTCTATTGGGTTGTTAGGAAAGTCATGATGCATTTTTGCATAGAAAATCAGAGAAAAAAGCATCATGACTACTCAATACTTCAGATCATTTCTGAGTCAAGGAAGGGTTTTTTCCTCCTATGTCCTAGAAGCTTGGCCTAACAGCTAAATTCTTGGGCAATCTTAGCAATGTTTGACATTATTAAACCAACCACTTTTAGCACCAAAATGAGTCACTTCTACAAAGTAGATTGGCCAATTTAAGGTCATCACATAAATAATGCTTCTGATTTGAGTGTGCAAAGGTTGTTCCTGATTTTTTGCTATTTGTTCTTCATTTTTTTGCTTAAAATTTTCTTTTACTTTTTTTCTATTCTTTACATCACGTTCTTATGCCTTTGCAACAATTGAAATTGTTCTCTTATTTTTGTGTCCTTGTCTCTGATATTCTACCATGTAGATTTTTTTATAGTATAAACTGGAGATATCAAATCTTCTGTAGTTTCTTCCAAAATACATTATTATTTCAATCGTATCCTTACTGTCTAAAGATTTTCTTTTTTGTGTACTGCTTGATGTTCTGGGACCAGACGGATTATATGTGTTTGGAATATTGAATTTGATTGACATTGTATTGACATCTTAATGGCTTCTGACAAAGTAATAGCTCCTTAAGAAGAGTCAAGGGTAAGAGGG
>NW_006159890.1:799825-862711 GCF_000334495.1 Tupaia belangeri chinensis
AAGAGGGTGGATAGATGTATGTGTATATATATATTTACAAATGTGAAAACATACAAAATAACCTAGTTTTATAACACATGTCATGAATTTAGACTGAGGTAGGTGGATGATGTTTGAAGTCTGTGCATGTATGTCTTTTATGTATCCTTACACAGTTCAATTCAGTTGAATACAGTTATCTGTTTTCACCTAGTGTTTCTCAGTAACAAACTCATGCATAAGCAAAAGTAAAATTTCCATTTTATTTAAATTGTTGACTAATGCATAAATTGCATGAAATAGATTTTTTTTTTCCTGAAACAAGAATTATAGCAGAACTGACTGTATATGCTTGTGAAGACAAAGTATAAAATCATGGAAATTGTGCTCGTTGGAGAATACATATTGAAGGTGTGCCTTGAAAGGGTCATATAGAGCAGCATCCTCTATTACCTGTGTCAGTTATTTCAATGTTTATGTTAAAGTATTATGATTGGCTGACTGACAGAGAATTCTTTTCCAGATAAATGATCCCAAGTTAAAAATATGGAGTTTTGTCTCCTTTGTGTGGCATTTTTTAAATTCTTAGCACAAATATCACACTTTTGGTTCTCAAAAATGTGAGCATCAGCTGAAGAAATTTTGCAGACAACATTTAACAAATACAGTCGTTAATATGGTTCTTACATCTAATTTCATATGTAAATTCTCTTCTAAAAATATACTTTCTTCTGCCTATTTCTATGAGCTCACAGGTTATTAGAGGTGACAGTTATTTGACAGACTAGTGTTTATTATCTCATTTTATATATTTGAGAGCAGAGGTTCAGAGATACGAAGTGCTCTGTCTACATACACAGCTGTTCAGAGATACCATAGTGCCTGTGCTACAGACCTTTCTAGAATACTTACATTGTGATGACTGTTTGCTTTCAATACAATTTTGTTTTGCTCCTTATTGCAAATTTTACTCTCTAATCACCATGTATACTCTCCAGGATAATACAGCAACTCCCTAGAACTCTGAAACGAAGAAAATCCTTTCTCAACTCACTGTCAATTTATCTCAGATGGCTTAACATAAAATCAATATGTTCTCAAGAACTTCTTCTTAGCCCATCCTGGCTCAGCAGACAAGGGCAGTTATTTTTTCACAGTGAATTCTAATATGCAAAAAAGCCATTTCAAAAACCAAAAACAAAAGCAATGGGATTAGCACTGTTGGGTGTAATTGGAAACTGGGAGGTTCGCATTACTGCTTTTTGTTCTTTAGGTCACGTTTCTCAAAGGGATCTCCTAGACCTGTCTAGTGCACACATATCCAAGGGTTTTTTGCTCATTACAAAAGACATAAATAGGCTGTTTCTAGAGTCAAAACCAATGGATTAAGTGGAGGTTTCAGATGTTTGTAATGATGTAGCTAGTTAACCTCGCTGGGAATCTTAATGTAAAAGGGAGATTGACTCTCGGATTGTTGTAAAGATGAAGTAAAATGATAAATTAAAAATGGCTGGCCTATAGCAGGTTGTAAAATGTAGAAGCAATTTCATTCTGGAAATGTAGCATTGCACCTACTGGTTACAGGCTGTGAGTTCCAAGCCTGATTATCTAGGTTCATAACTAGAATGCTATGTACTAAAATATATGAGTATCTTTTGTCAACTTCCTTAAACTTGTTGAGCATCAGTTTTCTTATTTATAAAATGGGGATACTTTTTGCAAGAAATAAACACAATACTTAAAACTCTGTATATTATTACTACACTCTCTACTCACTATGAAAATGCCTTAAGTGTTTTTATGTTTTTCTCAATAGCACAAAGAACACAGGAAGTCAGACTTAAGGCTAGCTACTATTATCTGAGCTACATTATAAAGAGAATGGACTACAGAGGTAAATGGGTTTGAGCCAGTTTTAGTGCTATTTCTTTTATTTTGTAGTTTAATCCTGATCTTATTTTATGACAGAGAATGTGATTTTCTTTAAGTATTATAAATAAAACCTAGAATTCTTCTATGCAAAATCTTGACTATGTAATTTATAAATGCATTACATGCCTCACTGACTAAATATACCTCATACAAACAATCGCATTCAAGCACCTGGGAAATTCTAGAAAAGAGAAAAATTGGAGCATAAAGGGAAACCGAAAGCTGCATAGTGAAACTGTGGGTGCATAAAGCTACACTTTCAGATAGGGAGGCAGCTTTATGTCTGCAGTTAAAACTTAATCTACCATTGTAACTCAAACCCAAGGTCTAATAGGAGAAAGGAGGTACTGAATAGTGAGGGCGAGACTTTTATTCATACACAAATAGCAGATGGGAAATACAAGGCAATTATATAGAGAATTCTAGGCACAATAAATAAAGGCACTCTCTTGTTAAATTCACCTCAACGTGAAGGTAATATTTTAACATTCTGCTCTCAGCTTTTCAAATTGATTTCCTTTACTTGTTGTACATTTTTTTTTAAACAAACAACTGCATTAAAAAAAATAAGTCATTTCAATTGTCAAGCAGTTAGCACTCCTATCTACCTTATTTGAAGAGTCAAAACAAGGTTAATGCAGGTGTATTGACATCTTAATGGCTTCTGACAAGGTAATAGCTCCTTAAGAAAAGTCAAGGGAAAAGGAAAGAGGGTGGCTAGAATAAGATAAAATTACATTAAGTAAATGTTTGTGTTTTGAATTCAGGAGAAAGCATTTCAAAAGATCTTTTAGAAATAATGAGACTAGATCTCCCTGACCTGTCAAGTGCACACACATCCAAGCGTTTTTCGGCCAGCAGGTGGCTTGGATGTGCAGGTGCTGGATCCCACATGGTTACATGTCCAGTCCAGAACCAACAGCTTGAAAATCATGCTGGGTGTGCATGCATACCAAAAATCCCCAGAGGAGACTGGAGGACAAGGGACTGTGGTGTTGTCATTACCCTTGGGGGAGGTGATTGTCACTTTCTCTCTCGGTGTTTCTCTTTCAACTGCATGCAGTAGATAGCAAATTAAAAAAAAAAAAAAATCAGTACCACTGTATAATTACTAAGAAATTAGGAATAATATGCTTTATTTAAAATATTGCAATACTAATATTAGTAGCAGACAATATTAAAAACTTAGCATGTATGATAATGTACTAAAAAGTTATATATAATACTTTTTATAATTTGATGACTTTAGTGATAGGTTTTATTTTCATTCCAATTTAATCCACGAGGAAGTGAAAATAATGCAGGAGATCAAGAACCCTTACCAAGGTCACAGCAGCTCAAGGGAAAGCAGAAACAGAGTAGCACAGACTGCCCGATTTACTCTTAAAAGCAATCTAATGCATCTGAATCTTTCTTTTGAAGTGACATTTAGTTCAATTGTGCAGAAAACATTTCCAAAATCCATACCTCTAGAGAAGCCTACTGATAAACTCACTTTAATATTATTTTCATTTTCTTTTTATACAACCTTTAAAACAGCTGCATTTAAATTTTATTCTCCCAACCTATCATTACAGTCCACCCCTCTTGATGATGTGTCTCTCACATCAGCAATATTAATGTGACTTCAAAGGAAAGTTTGTGAATTTACACCGCTTCTCTCCTCAGTAATCAACCCAGCTCAGTTATCAAAATAAGCCTAGTCCTTGCTCAGAGTTGCCAAGTTTTTCCTAGGACTTCCTTCAGTTGTGAGATTTACTTTCTGATCAAAATTGCATACACTTGGTTGTTTCTTACTTCCTAACTCCTATGTAACATGCCTTTTTTATTTTTATTTCCCTTTTCACTAGTTTATAAACTGTTGATTTCGCTTTTTGTTCAGTTAAGTCTAAAACTCATGAACTGCCTTTTCTGAGATGCTCCACCTGTATGATTATCAGGATTCAACTGAGGACTTGGTAGACAGAATGTCCGAGTTTTTAATCTAGTTCTAATATATACTATGATTGTATCTTGAATGGTTGCATCATTTTTGAAACTCTAGTCATGTTTGAACATGTTTAATAATCCAAGTTACCATGAAGAGTTGATGAAAGCAATAAGATAATTCAAGTAAAGTATATTTATAGCAAATAATATATGTGAATTAACCTTACTAGTATATGAAATATTTTCACCATTTTAACTTTTGCTATAGCTACTAAATTTTTTTTTTTCATTAGAAGGCACACATACTCACCAGAGAGAGACAGAGAGAAAATGAGAAAGTATCCTTCTTGGAGAATGATCAGACCAAACCTAATTCCTTCTCTTCCATTTCTCCCTCATTTTGGGATTTGGGGCTTGCACACACATGTGCCGGTGTATTTTTCAAGCAGCTGGCCCAGCACTCAAAACTTACTGTTGGCCACGTGGGATCCAGCACTTTAACTACCATGCCATGGAATGGCACTGTCCATTAGTTTTGGATCACTATTTTTATCTATTATTTCCAGGATGAATCTGTATCCTTATTATAAATACTTTCTTTAGTATCTTGAGAGAATCTGAACAGTCTCAAAGAATTTATTGGATTGTCATGAAATTACTTTTTCTTATCCTCACCTCAGGTATTTGACACTTTTTTTTTCTCTACTATTTTTATTAATATCATATGAAAACACGATTTAAGACACAAAAACAAACTTAAGTGTATCTTTGAATGAATTTAGTCAACTTTAGTTAAACTCCACAAGATTTTTCATTTCTTTCCTTTTTACAACTTTCTATGTCTGTTTAGTTTCCTCTGTAACAATCCTTTTCATTCATTTACTTTGAAATAATCTTCAAAAACCCTCTATACAAAATACTCTTTTAAACAAAACACACTTTTTTTTAAATTTCCTAGTCACCAAAAACATGTCTTACTTTTCCTGTACACTTGGATACAAAATTCTTTTTTTTTTTAATAAATTTATTTATTTATTTTTTGTATATACATTCAATCACATTGTTTAGCTTACAATGTGATCATTTCAACATGTGAACATTTCTCCCCAGTCCCATTGATCAAAATATCTTCAACCGATAACACCACACCTCCCCATCCCGTCAATGCTCTACCTCCGTATCCCTTCTCCAAATGTCCTTCCTTAGACCCTACTCCTCCACACACTCCTCATCTGACATTCACACCTATCTCTTATGTTTGTACAACCATTAGTCAACCAGTTTCAGTCATAGAGTGCAGAAATTCGGTATATTAATCTATAAAATTCTTATTTTCCCAAAGATCTTGTGTATTCCTTGATCTTCTACCTTATCAATGCTTTCATGGCTTACCCATGGGTAGGCCCAGCACACTCAGGTCAATACAGAATGTGAATCCAGGCCTCTTATATGACTCCAGTATTATGCAGCAGTTTGCTTCCACCTGTCCCACTGTAGCTGGGCCTCCTCATTTTTATATTGTTATACAGGAAATCGCCCATGCAATGAACCCTTTTTTTGAGCAAACCAAGCTGTATAAGTCTATAAATTTATTAATGTTAGACAATCTAGACAGAGTAAATACCTGCTACTAAAAATCACCTTATAGAAGACTCCAGTTAACTTTCCATTAGTGATACTGTTAGGTTTCCAAGGAGGTCTGATTAAAGTTATTTAGTCCCTTGTCCAATGTCCCTTTCAGTGTGGAAGGAATGAGTCATTTACAACACTTATTTCATGGTTTTTTTTTTTTCTTTTTAATCCAAATCCTGGAAATGGCATTCCTTATTCCTTCAAAGTTTATCGCCACATCTGTAGTAAATGACTAGCTCAACTATTACTGCAAATGCCCTGTGAGCATTTTGAACTCAGTGTCTTAACATCAACATATTATCTTCCTTCCATTTTAATATATTCTTTCACTATACTCAATTTTTTTTGTTTGGTTTTTGAGCACAGTGATGTCCCCTTAGTCACTAGATTGGCATTCAAAATTTCAAATGTGTCATTTTAAAATCTACCTCCCAGGGCTGGCAGGTGGCATGATGGTTAAGGGCACTGGACTCCCACATGGCCAACTGCAGTTTGAGTCTCAGATCTGGTGACTTCTTTCTCATTTTCCCTCTCTCTCTCTCTCTCTGGTCAAATTAAAATAAATAAATAAAGTAAAATAGAATAATTCAAATAAATAAATAAATAAATAAAACCTGTTTTTCAGTGACACAAGGGCTAAGTAGTGCAGCCATTCTTCCTCATGAAGTCTATATGCTCTAACTTCTAACTCATTACTCAGCTATTTCATCCAGAAAAAAAATTCTTTTTTTTTCAAGATCTATTGATTTATAGGACCAGCAGTTAGTGTAATGGCTATGTCGCTAAACTCCCATGTAATCGACCGTGGTTCAAGTCCTCGACCTGGTGATTTAAACTCATGCTGGATGCGTGTGCGTGCGTGCCCAAGATCCTGAGAGGAGAATGGAGGAGAAGGGATTGCAGCGTGGTTATCCCCCCGGGGGGTGATTTCTCGCTTTCTGTCCCTCTGTCTTTCTTTGTCTTTCCAGTGAGCACCGCGCCCTATAGCAAAAACCTCTTAAAAAATAAAAAAAGATTCATTTATTTATTACTTTTCACGAGCAAGAAACATAAAGAGGGAAGAGGAAGAAAGAGAAGCAGCAACCCCAGTAGGATCCTGAAGCCACCATCCACCCGCAGCCTTCAGCCAATCTTGGATCATGGGCGAACATGTGCCCATTATAGTTAGGTCTCCTGGAAGTTTCCCTTGTGGGAGTGACTTGCCAAGTGTCATGTTTTATCACGGTGGCACTATCTGGTATCCAGAAAAATAGTTTCTATAAATACTTCACTATCTCTAAAAACTCCATTTAAACTAAATTTTCTTTTGTCCTCAATGAATTTATGTAGGTCCACTTCTGTTATCTTCTTAAGTAATATCGTCTTCTGATTTCCTGTTAACAGCCTAACATTTTGGTAAAATGAAAAATTCAAAATGTAAATAACATTTCTAGGAATGTATGCCTTCACCTATTATCAATTTGCAGTTTCAACAATAGCAGGTTCTCCTTTGTCCCACTGTGGGTAGCCTTGAGTATGTAGCTAGGAAGAAAAATTAAGATGTTGTGGATGTAAACCAAAGTTTTTCTTCGGAAAATTGATTTTCTGGGGACCAGTGTGTGGCATTGTGATTAAGATGCTGAACTCTCCCATGGTTGAACACTGTTTGGTCCCAGACCTAGCAGCTTGAAAATCAGCTGGTGTGTATGCATGCATGCCCAAATTCCCAGGAGGAAAATGGAGAAAAAGGGATTGTTACATGGCTATCCTCCCTGGGGGGGGGGGGGGGGGGGGGGTGAATTTCAGTGGCGGGGGGGGGGGGGGTGGTGGTGTAATTTCTCACTTTCCCAATCACTGTCTCTCTTGGGTGAGTGCATGTGCCCTATGGCAAAATCTTTTTAAAAATTGGTTTTCTGAACTGATTTCCAATAAAATGACATGAAGATTTTTCTGAAAGAAAAGTTATGAAGTATTAGATTATACGTAATAGAAGTGGATATAGAATTCCCTTCAGATCTAGCTCCTAACTCTGAATATTTGTACTTTTTTTTCCTACTCTCCCATTTTCTTTTTTCCTGTTAGCCCATATTGAATTATATGTGTTTTCCAAATGAGCAATTGCTTTAATCTTCTCAATTTTTACATGCTGTTTCCTTTATGCCTTATCCTCTCTTCTCATTGTTAGCCTGATTAACTTTTATTAATTCAGCAAAAGACAAATGGAAACTGCTGCCTCTAAAAAATCTTACCTGAAATTCCTTGGGGGAACTTAATTTCTTTCTCAGCATCTACACAGAACCTCTCCTGTAACACATGGGATGTGTCTTTGTAATCAAACTGGCACCCTATAAAGCCTTGACTCTATGTGGGGTTAACACAGTGAAACCACATTTGAACACCTATAATTAAACAATTAAAACTTTTACTTGAGTTTTTGAGACATCACAACTGTTAGATGTGATTTCTTAGTATATGGTAATTTTTTTTTTTTAAATGTTGAAATTAACTCTCATTTCATTGTCACTTCAAGTATGTATTTCACAGGGACACATCTCCCGCTTTCTCACTTTTACCTATCATTAGAACCATCTCTTAATCCCAATCTCACTGTGGGCTCTCCTCTCTCCATTAGATATTTAATATGCAGATGTTGTTAATCTTTTTATATCATTTAGTTTCCTTTTTTGCTGGCTTTTGTAAGAGGGAGAAGGTAGAGAGAAAGAGAAAGAGAAGTAATTGTTTATTTTAGCAAAAATGGGGGTTTGTGTATGTGTATTTTGAATCTTGAGAACTATAATTTTATACTTTCCATACATACATAATACTTTGCAATTGCATGTGTGTTTATTATTCAGTAAATAATGTTATATTTAGCTTCATATCAATGATGTTTAACCCAAAGAATGTTTTCCTGTGAGTGCTTACTCAATTTTTATAAAATATGATGAGAAAAAAGAACATTTTTAGAGTTTTCTTTGGAATGTGATCTTTTAAAATGTGGGTGCTTTCAAGGTCTAGTACATTAATCATAATAAGGCCTCCTCTTATAGGGCTACATTAATCCATAGCAATTTTGGACCACTTGATATAGAAAATTCAAATAGAGATTATTTCAAAGAATATAAGCATTTTTCTACACTGACATATGCCATAAACAAGACAAGAAACTGATATATACAAATATATACATATATATTTATTTGAAACTATAGTGAGTTCTATACTAAAATGCAGTAATAAATAGCTATAAATATCTGTATAAAAATAGCTACTTTAATTTTTTTTTTTTTTTTTGCCACAGGGCCTGTGTGCTCACTAGAGAGAGACAGAAAGAGATAGTGAGAGGGAAAAATGAGAAATCACCCCTCAGGGGAAATGGCCACTCTGCAATCCCATCTCCTTTATTCTCCTCCTAGGACTTTGGGCACACACACCAACCCTGCATGATTTTCAAGCCACCAGTTCTGGGACTTTATCTACAGTCAGTCATGTGAGAGTCCAGCACCATAACTGCTATGCAACCTCCTGGCCTGAAATAACAATATTTTAAATATCCTCCCCTTTCTGATTCTCTTATTTACTGAATTCATTCCCCATAAATGCAATCTAGTCTTCATTATCTGTTAATGAAAAAAGTTAAAGATTCTCCTAAAAAGATGTATAATGAAGTATATCTTTAATGTGCAAATTTGTTATGTAGACCAGGTATTATTATTTTAATGTGTTAGCAATGTGATGTTACTTTCTCTTCTTCAATATGTTTGAGAAAAACTCTGTCTTAGCCAATCATAGTTTGTTGTTGTTGGGGCCAACTGGTGGCATGGTAGTAAAGGTGTTGGACTCCCACGTGGCCAACCACGGTATGAGTGTTGAATCCAGCGGCTTGAAACTCGTGCTAGGCATGTGTGCAAGGATGCCCAAATCCCAGAAGGAGAAGGAATTGTGGTGTGGCCATCCCCCCTGGCAGTGGTTTCTCACTTTTCCACTGTCTCTGTCTTATGCACACACTCTGTAGGAAAAATACAAACAAAGAACAGAATTAGTTTCTTGTCATTAATAAGTATTAGGCATTGAAGGAGATCTTTAAGGGATAAATTAGAAACAACATGAACAGCATGAATCAAGTTTTTAGGAAAAGATTCAATGAGTGATCCCAAACTATTTTTCAAATTTTAGAAGAGAATAATGCAAGAATGAAAAATTAAATTCTTCTCTTAAAATGTCCTTTTGATATTCTTTTTTATTTTTTTTTCTTTTTTTGTTAATTTCAAACATTGTATATCATTACAGCTTTCAAGATACATTTTCCCAGCATAAATATACTGTATATTAGTCTAGTTAAAGATGTTATCATATGCATTATTATTAACAGATAATTTTTCAATTTTATTTCCATTAAATGTTTTGCTTCTTTCTTTTTCCCATTGATTCCCTTCCTTTCACCCAAAAGTTTAATTATTTTATCCATGAGAAAGTGTAGAAGAAGGGAGAGGGAGAGAGAGAGACAGAATTATTGACAGTGTCTCTTCAGGGCTTTCTCTATCCCTCCAATTCATTGGAATCTTAGATGTCCTGATACCTGTTGTATTTTTAGGTCAAATCAGAATTTTGATCCATGGTCAGTCTTGTGGCTTCTGACAATACATTTAAGAGTGCTACCACCTGCTTAAAATTAAACTCCTACTCAGAATCTACCTGGAATAATGTAATGAACAATTATCTTTTTGTGTACCCTAAATTCAAGAAAGTTTCAAAAGCAGACCAAGTCCTCATTCTCTGACATCTATTAATAAGACAAAATCTCTAGTGGTTGTGGGGAAAACATATTTTTGTTGTCCTTGTTGCATACACAGCATAAAGAACCAAGAAATAAACCAAAATAATATATCCATTTAGGATAATTTAATACACCCACATGGAGAAAATAACACATTTTTGGTGTTGTTGTAAGAATATGTAAAGCATGCTATTTCAAATTAATTGGAAGGACTGGATGCCCTTGAATGAAAAAACCCTTGAAAGCAGCATGTGCTGATAGGTTTCTATTTTCCCACATTTCACCAACTTTAGCAGATTTTTTGTTTAACAGAATTACTATATAAATCATGCTTTAAAAGTTATTTCAAATTACAAAAGTTCAGAAATATTAGAAAAAAGTTTCATAACTTCTACCTAAAAGTGAAATGTCTAACATTTAATAAATATCACTCATATTTCTGAGAAACCAATTCAGACACCATCCATGTGTTCTTACACAAGACCTCTCCATGTCTCAAACTCAAATACACTTTGAAAAATAATTCACCAAATAATAAAAATTCACTTTCACTCCCAAAAGAAGGAGAATATTTAGCTGCAAATGAAGTATTCTCTATTTTCTATATGATTATTTACTTTACTTCTATTCTTCATCCTCTTCCTCACCCTCCCTTATACTCCTTTGCCCAGATTATTCATACATCCATGAGAGTCCTACAAACATTCCCCACTGATAAGGAGGGATGACATCTATGTATATGTTCATCTCATGGAAATCTTTCCTTTTTTAATAAACTTTTTTTCTTGAAAGATTATTTTTATTTAATTCTATTTATTATTATCATTTTTAAAATTCAACCAGAGAGCCACAGAGAGTAAGAGATAGGGAAAGTGAGAATGAAAGCCATCAGATCTGCGACTTGAACCATAGTCAGCCATGTGGGAGTTCAATGCCTTAACCACCACACCACTTGTTGGCCTCTACCTCATGGAAATCTTAATGGTCATCACATTTTCAGTTTCCTCTTACACTCAATATGTCAATGTCTAGCCTAATTTGGGATTTATTACTTATTTTCACTTGTTTTGCTAAACTTTTGAAATCTTAAGAGAACTAAGCCTATTATCTGAATATATATTACTGATTTCACAGCCTGCAGGCCATAATTAGATCAAGGCTTAGGTACCTCAATAGTGATACAAAGAAAAAGTTTGGTCAGGCTAATTAACTGTAAATATGCAAAAATGAACTTTTTAGTGTCATCATCAGATTTTCACTGAATACATATAAATAAATTATTCAGCTTAAATCGCAATAAAAACAACAAAATCACTATATGGAATGAATTTCAGATTATGCCTCCTTGATCATTATATACGAGGCCATTATTTGAAATTTTGGTCAACTACAACTTAAAATAAAGACAATAAACTATTAAAATTTAACTGATTATTGAAATATTTGTTATATTTTAACAAAATTGATTTATTAAATTTAGACTTCTGGATAAAGATAACATTGACTACTTATTAATTCAATTCACATTTTAATATGATATCAAATGCATTAATAATGTCATATTATATGAGAAATATACACAGGAATCTGAAGAAATTTATTTTCCTATAATCCTCTAGCTGCTTTATTGAAATGCTGTTTATTATTCTTAGGAGTTGAGCTATTGTAAGGCAGAGATAAATCATACACAGTCATAATATACAAAATTTAAAATGATCACAAAGCATTCTAAGATCTGAATTATAGATTAAATGACTAAATCTAGAACATACAAATAAGACTGGTAGCTTTGTGTTATTTATCATTCAGAGAAAATAGAAACAGCTCTTGATTTGAACAATAACTAAATTTATTGGCTCATCAAATAAAATGGCCAGAAATAGAATGAGTTTCAGAATATCAAACTCAATGTTTTACAGTGTTGTTAAATACCCTAATTTTTTTTTTCTTTCTAGCTTCATGTTTGCCTCACACATTGTTAGTTTCATTTAGGACATTTCACCCATAAAGTATCAAAGATGGCTTTCAAGGACAATTAGATTCTTTTCTGTCCAGGAGAAAGAGAGACAACTTTACAATTGTTCTTCCTTAAGTTGAAATGTCCAGTAGGGTCAAACATAGATTATTTCTAAAAATTAATTGGCCTTAATTTAATCCCATTGCTCTTCTTCTTCTTCTTTGAGAATTATTTATTTCATTTTATTTATTGTTATTTTTAAATTTCCTATAGGGCACATGAGAGAGAGAGAGAGAGAGAGAGAGAGAGAGAGAAAGTGAAAAGCAAGCTGCCTGGTCTGAGACTCGAACCTTGGTCATCCATGTAGGAGTTCAGTGCCCCAACCAGCAGGTCACCTGGTGACACCTGCCCCCGCCCCCCATTGCTGTTCTTTAGTCAATCATTGAAAACAGAGTAATCTAGAGTATTTCTAAAACGGAGACTGGAACAACTTCCCATGAGATACATGAGTTACACCAAGAGTGAGATTCTATTAGGAAAGAGGGGAATGCATGTTGGATAGGTAAACAGCAAACTCCAATATGTTTTTAAGATGAATCAGATAATAATATATATTATACCATGTGTCTTTTACAAGTGGTTCATCCAAGATGCCCAAGATTATTGTTAAATCAACTATAATTATTTTAATCCATTAATGTAAAAATTAAAATATCTGCTGATTATGAAAGACTGAAATGTAAACTACTATACCTATCAATGCGCTGTTTAGTGATAATTCTGAAGAAAAATACCTCTGTAAATATTTTCTTATATCAGAAGCAATGTTGAAATATTAAACATTTTATTTTAGATTTCAAGTAAACACATATTTTATATTTCAAGGTCCAAATGTATATTTTCCAAGATAAAGTATTTTTTAAAAACCCTTTTTTGAAAGCATCATAGTTATTTATCTTCAGCTAAAAATAGCCAAAGAATTAAAGTCTTGCATTTACGAAGTCATGGCCAGTAGAGAGACAATTTATTAAAATGTCAAAATAGCCTTCTTCAGGATATCAGATTTGAATAATATTAGAATAAAAACTGTTGTGTTTTAATCAGTTTTCCTAAGTAGTTTGATTTACAGGTATTGTGTACAAAACACTGCAGATCTGGTATTGTTTAAAGACATAATGTTTGCTATTCTGAAGTTATACTAAATCCAAAATGTTGTTCAGTTCTCTACAAAAAGTACAGATTTAAATGGTCATATGTGTGTAACTCATACATTGTAGAAATAGTTCTTTCAATCTGATATCAAAGTAAAAAGTAAGAGAAAAGGAAGAATGCAGTGGAAGCAGAAAGTTCATTATTTTTAATTAAATTCAGAAAGTAATTAATTAAAATTGGTAACCTTTCAGTATTTTTTTAAAAAGATGAACAGAGGCCAGACAATGCTTTAGAAGTCAAACACTATCCTTTTTGAGATTGACTCATAAGGAATAGATCCAGAGACCTCCTTGAGTAACAGGACATGCGTGAGCCCATGATGGGAGCTGTCTCAGAATGGGGGAGGATGGCAGTGTTGAAGTCCTGTTGTGAGTGTTGTAGTTCTGTCTTTGTTTTTTTTTTCTTTTCTTTTCTTTTTTTTTTTTTTTGCTTCTATCTTCCTGGCTCATGGAAGAAATAAATCAGAACCTTAAAAATAGGCTAAACAGGGGCCAGGAGGTGTCATGGTGGTTATGGCACTGGACTCCCCACATTGTCAACCCCAGTTGGAGTCCTGGACCCTTCAGCTTGAAAGTCATGCTGGCTGTGGGAGCATGCATCCCCAAATTCCCAAGAGAAAAAGATCAGAAGGGATTGTGGTGTGACCATCCCCTTGGGCAGTGAATTTTTGTATTCCCCCTCTCTGTCTCTGTCTCTGTCTCTCTCTGGCGAGTGCATGTGCCCTATGGCAAAAACCTAAACAAACAAACAAAAAAACTTAAGAAAAACAAGCTAAAAAATACAATTTATACTTCCAAATTGGAGTAGCTTTTTTTTTTCTTGCTGTAGAATGTGTGCATTCTCCAGAGAGAGAGAAAAGAGAGAGAGAATGCAAGAAATCATCCTCCCTCCAGGGGAGTATGGTGATGCCATAATTGCTTCTCATCCAATCTCCTCTTGGAATTTTGGGTAAGCACACACATACCTGGAATGATTTTCAAGCTGCTGGGTCCAGGATTTAAACTATGCAGTTGGCCACGTGTGATCCAGCTGCCTTAACCCCCATGCCACCTGCTGACCCGAAAAAGCTTTTTTTCTTTTTTTGTTAAGAGAGAGTTTTGCTATAGAGCACATGAGCTCACCAGAGGGACAGAGAGACAGAAAATAGAAATCACTCCCAAGGGAAATGGTCACACCATCTATACACCTCCATTGTCCTCTCAAGATCTTGGGCACACACGCCCAGCATGAGTTTTAAGTCGCAGGGACTGAGACTCGAGTCATAGTCAACTATGCGGTAGGTAGTCCAGTGACATAAGCATTTTGCTATCTTCTGGTCCCAGAGGCTTGTTTTTTAGGGCCACATCAATAGGTATCTCTTTCTGGATTCCCAAGCATCTTTGTGCTTTTTCTGTTGCTGTTTTTTACACCTACATTATAACAAAGGCTGAGCACACATAGAACACACTTCTTGATGCTCGCTACTCCTAAGTACCTGGACTTAATTGAGTCCAAGTGCTAACAATGATTGAGGCTATTCTCCGGATTGCCCAGCCCCATATTGCTCTGCCACCAACCAAGTGGGAGGTGCCAGGGACTTAACACCTTTTTGAATCAATCTTCAGTAAGTCTTTCTTCCAGAATTTTTCAATAGGAATAATCGCCTGCTACTTCCTTTGTACACTGTTTGTAACTTAACTCATTACAGGCTCACTTGTTCATCCCCAAGCAAAAGTAACTTGTGTGCACATGATTATCTTAGAGTCCACTTCTGGGAGAACTCAACCAAAGACATTTACCCTTATTTTTCTTTGGACAATAGAGCCCCTTGCATTTTTGCCTATGATTTGAGCAGAAATAACTCTCTTATGTCCATGCATAGATTCTCACTCATTTAAGCATATGAGAGCAGCACATTTTCTTGGCCAAAGCAAACAGTTTGGAATGGTCGAGTGATGCTATTTTGATTAGAAGGAAGAAGTAATTGCAGGGATTAGTGTAAAAATACCATTCATGGCCATCACTGTTTTCTTTAGTTTGATTCAAAACAGAGATGTTGGCACTGCCAAAACAATTCTGTAACTGTATGAGTAGAGTCTGGAGATATTGGAAGGATAAATTCCCACTTACAATAATGAATAGAACATCCAGATAGAAGACCAAAATGGTAATAGAGGTCTAGAACAACATGGTAAACCAAACAGACCCAGTAGACACATGCTGCACACTTCATCCTGCTGAGCACAACACAAATTCTTCAGTGAACATGGGCAATTCTCTGAGAAAGACTGGTACTTGTGGCCATAAAATTACTTCCCATACATTTGATAAAAATTAAAATTATGTAAAGTATCTTCTCTAGCCATAATGGAATTAAAAATGAGTAGCAGGAGTGAAAATTAAGAGTTTCAAACATAGAATACAATGATTATTTGTACATTTTTTTGAGAGGTTTTTGCTATAGGGCGCGTGCACTTGCCAGACAGACAGAGAGAGACAGAGAGACAGAAAGTGAGAAATCACCCCCAGGGGGATGGCCATTCCACAATCCCTTCTCCTCTATTCTCCTCTCGGGATCTTGGGCACGCACACACACATGCCCTGCATGAGCTTAAAGCCACCAGGTCCGGGACTTGAACCATGGTCGACTAAATGGGAGTCCAGCGAAACAGCCATTACGCTAACTGCTGGTCTCAGATTACTTGTACATTTTGATATGTATGTACAGCTCTAAGGGAAGTGGACAGAATTCGAAAATAAAGTGATCATTTCAAGAAACAGTTGGAAAGAAAAGATGGGTTTAGAGAAAATGCATATGTTAAAAAAAAAAACAACTGTCAGTAATGAGTTATAGGCAGTAAGAAAATGGGAAGTCAGATGTTTATATCTCCTACTGGAGAAATTAGGAAGACGATATTAACAATTAAGACAGTTAATACAAAAATTTGACATGCTTTTATTCTAAATGCTGCACTTTAGATATTTATAGAGCATGTATTTATATGCAACTATATTTATCTTATTTAAATTTTTTATTTATTTACTTGCCAGAGGGTCTATGCATGAGAGACAGAGAAAGAGAGAGGGAGGAAGCACTTCCAATGGGGCTTGGTCACACTGCAATCTTCTTTCTTCCATTCCTCCTTCCTGTCAGGATTTTGGGTAGCATGTTTTTCAAGCTGCCAGGTATGATTTGAACTATGGTCTGCCTTGTGGGGCCTGATTCCCTTAACTGCTGAGCTATGGGCTGTCCCCATATTATCTACATGCTATTATCAAATGTTGAACCCAAGCATAGCCAAGACTGAATGGCTGCATCTGCTGGCAGGAGAAGAAACAAAAAATACAGCAGCATCCTTTATTTAGGTTGTCAATGTCTGGCTTCCCACTGTTAGATGCAGGATCTTCCATTGGAGTGCAAAAAACTCTTAAGTAAAACTATCACTGTTATTTATTGAAAAGTTATTTTTTTAACATTTGTCTCTGTGGAAGATACCTACTTTAATATCCCTCCTTAAGTGAAGTTCTAGCTTGGTTCATTCCAACTCTAGGGAACTTGAAGAAAAAGAAAAAAAAATGTTAAAAAAAGATGGAAAACTAACACTAATATTATGAATGTAAGCCAAAGAGGCAAATTTGATGATAGATGTTTAGAATGTGTTATCTGGGAAATAAGAAGAAAACAGATAAGAATAATTTTATGTATGTTGAAAATTGAGAGACAGTTGGAACAATGATAGTAGTGTACTTGAAATACACAAGAGGTCTTTATAATGTTCACATAATATGTTTTCTATGACAAAAAGTATGCATGGCTTTCCTTTTTTCTCTCATCAAAATATACTTATATTTTAATATCATTTTTTCACAAGAACTTTTTAAAGCACTCTTGTATTAACTGTAGCATTTATCACAAATAAAATAAGATTAGACTGTGTCCTTAGGGTTAATAGCCATGAGTCCCTTTTTAACTTTGGGGTATGCCTCCAATGTTTGATGTGTTCCAAATCCCAACAATTGGCAAGGATAATGAAGTTAACAATGCCAACTTTAGGAATTAAAACCCTGACAAGAGCACCAGATTGATTGCAGAGTGTAAGTATTTAAGGCGAGCAGTCTATATCTGATGCAGAGTTTTCTATCACTCTGTCATCTGCCTGTTTGTTTAAGATACTCAGAGGTGTCATGCCACATCTGAAAGTTCCTTCATCTGGCACGATCTCCAAAGCTTCCCAAGCTAAAACATGTTGGTGGCATCCCATTTCCTATCTTCCTTTATAATTTTTTAACAACTAGTTATTTATTCCAAAATGGAAAGAAAAGGATGATAAGTAAATGTAGGTTGGGAAAATCTTAAGTATTGATATTAGTTTATTATTAATTAGTTTTAGACTAACATTCTCTACTGTTGGGTAAAGTTTGGGGATCTTAAAATTTTAAAATTCAGACTCAGTACAGTAAAAATTAATTATATCCATGAACTTAGAAAACCTATATGCTGAACCTCTAAATTTAAATATGAATATAAGACAAGGTTGTATATCTATGTACTCTATGATCAGATCATTTTCAGAGGTAGAGGCAAGTTTGGGTCACTGATTATTTCATGACTACATAATATGGCCTTAAGTGTTGGTAGAACTGAATGTGCTAAATGATTTGATAGTTCTGAGACGCTAAGTTGGTGTGAGCAATGAGACTGTTATTTCTGGCAATATGCAAATAACCAAGATAAATCAATCCACTATGAATAAAGTTTGGGAACATTCAATTTTGTGGCAATTATGTAGAAACTGTCATTAAGAGATTAGATAATTTACTGAAAATCAAGTACTGAGTAATCATTAGTGCTATTCAACATCTATTTTGTTTCATTTTGTTGTTGATGTTAGAGAAAGATATTTAACTGAGTTTTCCCAGAGAATCAACTTAGTTTTGTTATGCTTCTCTTTTCCTCTTCTTTTTTTTTTTTCCCCTAAAAGAAGTAATCAATATCTAGGGCCAGCATGTGGAATGTAGTTAAAGTGTCTTGATCCCACATGGACAATTCCATGTTTAAAGTCCCAACCTGGTGGCTTGAGAAACATACAAGGAGCCTATGTGTGCCTGCTCCAAATCCCAAAAGGTGGGAAAAACGAAGGAGAAGGGATTGCGTAGTGACCATCCCCCGTGGGGAGTGTTTTTTCATTTCTCCCCATCCTAGCTATTTATGGATATATAGATGTAAGTATTTAATCTAGATAGATACAGACCTCCAGTGAGATATCTATATTTATCTATCTACCTAGATAGATAGATAGATAGATAGATAGATAGATAGATATAGGATAGATATATTTCTATAACTAGATATGGATATATCACTGATGATTACACACACCCTCTGGCAAAATGTTAAAAACGTATTATGTATAAGCCATCAAACGCACAAAAACTTATTCTAGATCAGATTACTGATACTATTCTGCTATCCAGAATGCAAAGCATGAAATGATTTTAAATATGGGAGCTTGCGAAAAATTAGTTGGGGTAAAACTTATTTATGACCCTTGAATTCTGTATTAAGTTCTGAATATATGTAGGAAATATGAGCAAAATTTTGTGAATATTCAGAAATAAATGTTAACAATGTTTATTGTGAAATAAAACTTGTAGGGTAAACTGAAATGTGTGACCTTATCTTATTATGGAGAACCAAATATAAATGGATAAAGAGTTCTTCACAGAAACATTACTCTACTTCTTGTAGCAAAGAAGTATGTTTAGACTACAGGTTATACTACAAAAAAGTCAGGGATCTTACTACTCAATACTTTCAAAATCAAACCTCCAAACTATTCTTTTTTTTTTTTTTAATTAAATGTGTTTCTATTTGAAGGGTGGCATATCCTGTGGATAAGTTATTAGTTTCACTTAAAAGTCTTTTTAGTCACTGAGTTCTATGAAAGTTTGAGCAGATAAGGACTGATAGCTGAAGAATAGATATTTGGCCCTTTATAAATGAGGTTTTAACAGAGGGATAGATCTTTGGCCCTTTATATAAAGAATGAGGTTTTAGAAAACAGAGATATCTTAAATATTGAAGAACAACTAAATTAAATTTTATAAAGTCACAGCCTTTAAACTTCTAACCCATGTGAATACATGCCAGTAATAGAGTTTTGAATGTATTACAAGGAAAATAAAAGAACAAACCAACAAACCAACTTTTTTTTTAATATTATCAAACTAAGAGAAAGTTCATTATACGAGAAAGAAAAAATAGCAAAAGAACAAATAAAAACACTGTAACTTGTTCCTACCTTGATTACTTTTTATTTTTATTTTTTAAAAATTACTTTATTTATTTTTATTTTAATTTGACCAGTGAGGGACAGAGTGATAGAAAGAGAGAGAGAGAGAGAGAGAGAAAGTGAGAAAGCAAGCCACCAGGTCCAGGACTCAAACTGCAGTCAGTCACGTGAGTCCAGTGCTCTTAATCAACATGCCACCTGCCAGCCCTCTGTGATTATTTTTTAAAATAAGTAGAATTAATTGGAGATAATTGCAATTTTTTTTTCCAGTTTGCTTTAGGTGCATGCACTCGTTGGACAGAGACTAGGAGATAGAGCTAGACAGAGAGAAAGCACCCTCAAGGGAGTCTTACTACACTGCAGCCCCTGTTCTCCATTCTCTCTGGATTTGGGGCGTGCATGAACAGGGACTATTTTTTTAAGCTACTGGGTCCAGGATTCAAACCATGCATTTGGTCATGTGGGACTCAACTGCTTTAATCGCTATTCCACCAGCTGACCCTCTTCTTATTTTTTAATAAATAAGTATATCTCTAGTTTTCTGTGGGCAAATGAATAAGATCCTCCTATTCATGTTAAGATGCAGAATAATTTTTATACTTTATTCATTTTATACTTTATTCATTTTGAGAGAGGGAAAATCAAGTGAGCCTATTAAAACATGAGATGGGGTGGAAAATTGGTTTTATATATGTAATAATTTATGTAGATTATTAAAGAAAAATGTATGTTTGAGTAATCATTTAGAGTGAAAGAAAATTCTATCATTAATCTGATTTTCTGTAGTTCAAAACTGAATTTGATGAGAGTAACATATAAGGAAAAAATAATAAAAAAAGTTTTTGATTTTTTTAAGAGTGTTTTGCCTTAGGGTATGTATACTCTCCAGGGGCTAGAGAGAGAAAGAGACAGTGAAAAGGAAAGTGAAAAATCACCCCCCTGGGGGGGATAGCTACTCCATTATTCCTTCTCTGCATTCTTCTCCTGGGATCTTGGGCACACACGCACACATGCCCAGTGTAATTTTCAAGCCACTGGGTCAGACACTCAAACCGCGGTTGGCCATGTGGGAGTCCAGTGACATAACTGCTAAGATACCTGTTGGCCCCCTTTTGATTTATTTTAATATGGAAAGCAATGTTTGTTTCCCCAACCCCCATTATTTCTTTTGATTTTGAGATGATTTACTTCACTCATGAGAGCACATGTGCATGAACGAGAGAAAGAGAAAGTCTTGTCCTGCTGCAATCCCCTTTCCCTGGCTCTTCAGGGAGTCAGGAATTTGTGTGGGCACACATCTACCATGTTTTCAGGGCTACTGGAGATGCGAACCCATGGTTGGCTCTGTGGTTTGAGTACTATAGTTCTGTACACCACTGCCTCTGTCACCAAAACTCTGTCCCCCAGTTATTTAACTCCTACTTCTCAAATCTTTCAAAATATGGTAAAGCTTTTAAGCATTAGTTAAAACCATTAGGACAGAAAGTGACTTAGAAACTTAGAACCTAGTAAAGGTTAGAGATCATGACTTTAAAGTGATACCAATTTGCTCAATAGTGTCTTTTCAGTATGAAGAAACAGAGAAAGGAAATTATAGAGGTCTTACAGGAGTGTAGGGTTATTGAAGAAGTATGGTATATTGGAAATGCTATTGAAAGTTTGGTAGAGATAATCCTTTTTTGATTGAGTCTAGATAAGAAAAGAATGGAGGAATAAAGAGGGAGTAGGGTGGGAAACAAAAAGAGGAAACCAGAAATGGGTATCCATTATGTTGATTCGGGGAGGGCAAGATGTAGCAAGTTGGATATTTTTTTTCCTTTTTTTTTGGAGAGGTTTTTGTTATAGGGCACATACGCTTGCCAGACAGACAGAGAGACAGAAAACGAGAAATCCCCCCCAGGTGGGATGGCAAAGCCGCAATCCCTTTCTCCTCCATTCTCCTCTCGGGATCTTGGGCACACACGCACATGTGCCCCACGTGAGGTTAAGCCACCGGGTCCGAGACTCAAACTGCAGTCGACTACGTGGGAGTCTAGTGACACAGCCATTACGCTAACTGCTGGTCCCACAAGTTGGATATTTGAGTTTAAATTTTTGTAGGGACAGTTATTACAACAGTTATTACAAATGATGACAAAATGAGGCCTCCTTTCATTAAAAAAAAAAAAATGCCTGAAATGATATAAATACAGTTAACTGAGATAGATATAAATGTATGAGTATGCAAAAATGGTGATGGAGGGAACCAGCAGTTAGCGTAATGGCTATGTCGCTGGACTCCCACGTAGTCGACCGCGGTTTGAGTCCCGGACCCAGTGGCTTAAAACTCACGCCGGGGGCGTGTGTGTGTGCCCAAAATCCTGAGAGGAGAATGGAGGAGAAGGGATTGCGGCGTGACCATCCCCCTGGGGGGTGATTTCTCACTTTCTGTCTCTCTGTCTCTCTCTGTCTGTCTGGCAAGCGCATGCGCCCTGTAGCGAAAACCTCTCAAAAAAAAAAAAAATGGTGATGGATAGATTACCCAAGATGTCTGAAGTAACTCAGAATCATGACAGAACTTGGAGTAGAGAGCAAAGAAACAGAAGCTAATACCATTTTCATTTTGGGGTGTGAGGGCAAAAATAAATAGACAGAAAAATAAGAAGATAATACACTTCTGTGCCACTGACTCTCAAGAGTGGGATTTACTTATCTAAGGTAGAGCCATAATGGTCTAGAGTAAGACAGTAGAAATTTGGAAGAATGTTAACTGACTCTCAAACATGAGGTTCACATTTAAATCATCTCAACTGATGTCAGAAAGTGTGGCTCTAGAAAGGAGGACAGTAAGTCTCATTTTAGTTAATCCTAGGAAACGAAACAGAAAATTACTTCAGGAAATCAGGTGAGGAGGTGGAGAGCTTTTGGATATCACATACCTTGCAAAGTATTTTTGCAAAATGATGGCCAAAAAAAAAAAAAAAATCTGGCAAGATGTCAACAGAATACTGTGGGTTGAGAACCAAGATAGAACTTTGCAGAAGTCTTGTCTACAAAAGTCGGATTTTTATTTTTAAAATAATTTTGAGAAAAAAATAGAAAAACTGTAAAACCATTTTAAAATTTCAAAAATGGACTCACGTTTATAAATGATTTTAAAGTTAAAAAATAAATCCCTAAAATCTAGGCAGCTGGAGCAAAGCGAAGTATTGTCCTATGAGGTATGTGGGCTTTGCCTATGCGGTTCAGAATTGAAGGAGAAAGTTAGATCAAACACCACTTTTGTCTAAGATTCCATTTGGATGCTTGCCCATGAAATAATGTCATTCTATAGTGCTATATTTCAACTACTTGAATTAATACCCAAGTGCACTGACCCAGATGGAGTCAATTTTAGTGTGAGGCTAAGAATATGATAACGAGATGTTCCACATCTTCAAAATAATGCTAATTTGCTCATCTGAAATTTAAATTAAAATGATCCCAAGTGACAATTACCTAAACAATGTACTATTGTTCTACACAATAAAGAATAACTATGTGCTGGTATTCTTATACAACTTAAGAAGGAAACTGTGGCAATTTTCTGCAATTCAATACAGACATTTAGTCTTTAGAATATTTCCTAATAGATATCTTCTTTTCAGAATTAGAAAGCCGTGAATAGAAATATACAGTATTAACCTTGAATAAGATTTATTCAATGCAAAATCTTCAGACTTTCCACTACATGTTCAACATTTTTTAGTATAAAAATGCATTTTCATTTTGGGGTGTGAGGGCAAAAATAAATAGACAGAAAAATAAGAAGATAATACACTTCTGTGCCACTGACTCTCAAGAGTGGGATTTACTTATCTAAGGTAGAGCCATAATGGTCTAGAGTAAGACAGTAGAAATTTGGAAGAATGTTAACTGACTCTCAAACATGAGGTTCACATTTAAATCATCTCAACTGATGTCAGAAAGTGTGGCTCTAGAAAGGAGGACAGTAAGTCTCATTTTAGTTAATCCTAGGAAACGAAACAGAAAATTACTTCAGGAAATCAGGTGAGGAGGTGGAGAGCTTTTGGATATCACATACCTTGCAAAGTATTTTTGCAAAATGATGGCCAAAAAAAAAAAAAAAATCTGGCAAGATGTCAACAGAATACTGTGGGTTGAGAACCAAGATAGAACTTTGCAGAAGTCTTGTCTACAAAAGTCGGATTTTTATTTTTAAAATAATTTTGAGAAAAAAATAGAAAAACTGTAAAACCATTTTAAAATTTCAAAAATGGACTCACGTTTATAAATGATTTTAAAGTTAAAAAATAAATCCCTAAAATCTAGGCAGCTGGAGCAAAGCGAAGTATTGTCCTATGAGGTATGTGGGCTTTGCCTATGCGGTTCAGAATTGAAGGAGAAAGTTAGATCAAACACCACTTTTGTCTAAGATTCCATTTGGATGCTTGCCCATGAAATAATGTCATTCTATAGTGCTATATTTCAACTACTTGAATTAATACCCAAGTGCACTGACCCAGATGGAGTCAATTTTAGTGTGAGGCTAAGAATATGATAACGAGATGTTCCACATCTTCAAAATAATGCTAATTTGCTCATCTGAAATTTAAATTAAAATGATCCCAAGTGACAATTACCTAAACAATGTACTATTGTTCTACACAATAAAGAATAACTATGTGCTGGTATTCTTATACAACTTAAGAAGGAAACTGTGGCAATTTTCTGCAATTCAATACAGACATTTAGTCTTTAGAATATTTCCTAATAGATATCTTCTTTTCAGAATTAGAAAGCCGTGAATAGAAATATACAGTATTAACCTTGAATAAGATTTATTCAATGCAAAATCTTCAGACTTTCCACTACATGTTCAACATTTTTTAGTATAAAAATGCAAGCTTTAATTATTTATCACTAAAAGCGTCTGCACAAAAAATAGAATATAAATTCAAGTAAGTCACTGTATAAAAAAGAAAGCATTTATCCTGACATTCATGTTTTGAATTTAAAGCTGCATAGACATTGCATTTCGTTGAATCAAATATGAGAAAGCACATTTCCGAAGCTGGGAGGTCAAGGTAAAAAATGTGCAATTTGACTGTACTTATTATTCCTTTCCTCACCAAAACCAGTAAAACATTTTTTCAAATATATATTTCTTTAGGGGACCAGCAGTTAGCATAATGGCTATGTCGCTGAATTTAAAGGAAAAAGATATTATTTCTATGATCAGAGAGCAAGACATTCATAACTTACCATAGCCACTTACACAGAAAAAAAGGATACTGAGCCCTTCCTTCCAACCTTCATATTTTATAATTGCAGAAGCAAACAATAAGCAATGATTCTGCCTAAACTCCAGCCCTTCATTTAGATATACATCATGGCTGACAGTTAAGAAAATTGATTTAAGCCTCTTATGGACTATGTGCCAAATATGTGAATTCCTTGAATAATTTTATCCATTTACCATACCATTTTTAGGCTCCCAATTATTAAAATTGCACAGATAAGAGGAAAAGTGAGAAATAACAAGACACCACACCAGCTGTGCTGAGCTATTTAGGCTTACACAGCTTGAATATTAAATTATCCAGAAGGTGAAACAGTGTAATAAACATGAAAAGTATGTTCTCGCAGATACTGGGAACAGTTCTCAGAACCAATAATGGTATCTTTGCCTCTGTTGTCTCCACGGTGAGTATGAATCATGTAGTAGTATACACACGCAGAGAGGGACCATCTCTCATCGGACATGGAGCACAGCGAATGCAAACCAAATGACCAGATTTTCTAGTTTTAACTAGATTCTACTGTGAATTAAGGTGCTCTGGAAGTTGTTTTGAATCTCAGTGGTCAAGGTATCAGCTCATTTAATACAAGGAAGGAATAAATTGTATTATGATCTGATTAAATAATTATATTTTAAAGATTGTGTGACTACCAATGACTGCCAATGCCAATAGGAATCTGGAGAACAGGATCAGTGAAAACATCTAAAAATGTCTGATTTATAGCAAAGAGAATAGTTAAAGCAGAGAGAGGAAACTGCAGTTATTCAAAGGCAATAGTGAAACTTCATTGTGCAAATGTTTAACGGGGCTAAAATTGATAACTCAATTAAAAATAAAATCTGTTTATGTTTGTTTACTTTTTGAGTGTTACTTTAAATGTCACTTCACCCTTCTGCGCTTATCTGTGTCCTTAGAGTCTAGTGCTATATGTTGTCCTTCAGATCCAGCAGGAGAAAGACAAGGCTAGTTTAGTTGGTGGAAGTCAAGCTGCTTAAATAATGTAGTTAAAGGCATTGATAAAATAATGACTAGAGACATTTTTCTGGGTTTTCCTCCATGCAGATTATAAGGGTGAAGAGCATTAAAGAACAGAAGGTAAAGAAGGAAGAATAGGGGAAGAAAATGGAGGTGAGAAAGAAGTAGAAGGAAAGGAGTAAACAGGTGAGGACAAAGGAAGAGGTGAGAAGAGGAAGATCCAGACCAAAAGATTTTGAGGAGAAAGGCAGGGAAGAATAGAAGGAGGAGGTGGAAAGACTTTTTGTTTTGTTTTGTTTTTTAACCAGGACTCTGACAACATTCACACATTTTAGGTCCAGCTAAAAGAAATTTCAGTGGAAGGGAGTGAGCGGATAGAATACTTAAGGCTTTATGATGCTCCAATCAGGAATAAAACTCCCGTGATTTCCTAAATCATGACCATAGTACATGATGCCTTTACCTCAGTTAACTCCTGTACATGCTAAAATATCAGCATAGGTATTCCTTCCAGTAGGAATTCTTCCCTATCCCTCAAAGATGTTATAGGTGCTCTTGTTATATTTCCATTTTTTCTGTCCACTTCCCCACTCTCACTAGATATTACTTCCCTAATGAGATGATGTCACTTCTTTTTCTTTTCTTTTTAATTGGGTCTCACTGTGTTCTGATCCTCCGGCTACAGCTTCTAGAGTAGAAGAGGCTATAGATCTGCCATCTTGCCAACCTTCTTGGGGTGGGGTGAGAAGCTCAGACTTCACGTCTGGCCTCAGCCTGCTGAGTAGCGGTGATAACCCACGTGCACTATTGCAGCTGGGTCTGTGATTTTTAATGCTGTATCCCTATAAATGTTAATGCCCCCTGGGTCACACCATTTCTTTATAAAAATACCATTAGAATAAATAAGTAAGGAGTCTCAGAATTCTGAGTATTCATAGAGATCATTTGTTTTCCTGTGGCTTTAATGTTGCCATAGCCTTGTCTAATTTTCTTTCTTTCATATGAACGCACTTAGTCAAGTTTTAATTTTAGAAGAGTCGTAGATTTATAGGAAAATTTGGAAAGTAGTACAGACAGTTCTCTTATTTCCAAATCAGTTATGACAATTACTGATATCTTATGTTAGTATGGTTCATTTTTCAGTTAGTGAACCAGTGACAATACACCATTACTAACTACTCTACATACATTATTTGGATTCCTCTATATTTTACTATATGTCATTTATTTGTTCCATGAATTCATACAAGTTACCACATTACATTTGTTTGCTGTGTCTTCACTCTCCTGTGGACTATGGGTTTCTCAGACTTTCCTTGTTTTTGATGACCTTGACAAATTTTTTTTTTCTTTTTTTTTTTTTTTTTAGAGAGGTTTTGGGTTTAGGACATGTGCACTTGCAGGATATAGAGAGACAGTGAGAGGGAAAGTGACAAATCACCCCTTGGGCAGATGGCTTTGCAGCAATCCCTTCTCCTCCACTCTGCTCCTGGGATCTTGGGCATGCATGCACATGCACCTGGTGTGTTTTTTAATCCAGTAGCCATCATCTGCTAGTCCTGCTTTTTGTCACTGTTTTCTATTTCATTTGATCTGTTAATTTTTTTCCCTCCATTTTATTCTTTCCATCTATACTTTCAACAGAACTTTTTCCATGTTTCCATATTGTTATCATTTCCAAGATGATCATTTATAGCTTTTAAAAACTTAATAGTTATCCTATTGTTTAAAATATATTTTGTAAATAAATGTAAGCACACATTCAAATGATGCTGCCTGCCTGCACACACGTTTACTTTAGAACACGGTATTCCACATTCCTCTCTTCTACGCCTTCTGACATTGTCATTTTTTAACTCATTTTTATGTTATCACCCACCTCATTATTATTATTATAAACTTAAGCAAACAGTTCTCTTTCAAATAAATTTCCTTCATTGATTTCTTCTCTAACACTTTTTATTTAAGTAGCCCCAAGTTTCTGAATGGTTTCTCTTCATGAGGAATTATTTTTTAGATTTCTTGCAGAGGAGCTCTGAGAGAAATATATACCCTGTTTTTAATTATCTGACAACGTCTTTATGTTTCCTTCATTTATGAAGGATAATTTCACTTAATATAGGATTCTGGCTTGGGCGAATTCTTTCTTTTCAACACTTTGAAGATTCCATTTCACTCACTGTTTTCTTGCAGAGCTCCTGAACTAATTTTTACTGAATATATAGGAGCAGAGCTTCTGTAATTTGTATCTTTGTTCTTAAATAGGTATAACTTTCCCCTCTCCTCTAAACCTAGCTTCCTTCAAGATTTTCCCTTTGTGTATTATTTCTATAGTTTGAAATTGATATGGCTAGGTATTTTGTTTTTGTTCTTAGAAGTTATGTTGCTTGGTATTCTCCAAGCTTGGTGGTTCTGTGATTTGGTATCTGCCAATAATTGGGAGTAGTTTTTAGACCTTGCTGCCTTAAATATTTCATCTCTAAGGTTTCCTCTTTTGCTTCTGGCACTCAAATGAGGTGTTTGCTCTTCCTTTTGATATTGTCCCACAGATCCTGTGTGTGTGTGTGTGTGTGTGTGTTATCTTCGGACAGAATTTGAGGAGTTTCCATTGACTTTTTTTCAAGTTCATTAATTTTTTTTCCTAGCGATGTCCTACTGGTAAGCCTTATAATATTACTGTTGAAGCATGCTTTCTTCTTGATACTGTTGTTTTGATTTCTAGCAATTTGACTCTCCTCTCTCTCCAGTGACTTACCTATGTATGCTCCATGTCTAATTTTTCCATTAGAACCATTAATATATTAATCATAGTTTATTTAAATTCCTTGTTTCATAATTTCAACATCTGTAAAAAATCTCATTCTTCTTCTGATGATAGTCTCTTGACATGCTTCGTAATTTTTTTTTTTAAGTTAGACATGTTGTATTGGGTAATAAGAACTCAAGTAAATAGATCTTTAGTATGTGAATTTGTATGAATCTGGGTACTAATTATGATCTCTTTTTGATGTTGCTATAGGTATCAGACTTTACATTCCAGGAGTGCCTTTTGTTTCATTTTGACTCCCCTCTTAAATCTTACTTGCACATTTTTCAGCTATGGTTCAGTGCTGTTATGATAGAAACCTGTTGGTATTGTAAGATGTGGGAGAGAGACAGGATTATATACTCTTTCAATTCCATCTGTCCTTTAACGGACTGTGTCTCAGGACTCTGACCTTCATAGGGTTCCTATTTCCCCATAGTGGCAACTCCTTCCCTACCCTTCCAGCCTCTCTCCCACCCCCACCTACTATTCCCTTCCCTGCTGCAACATCTTCATTTCCTTGAGGCCTTGAGTTCAGGTGACAATGGTTTTTGTTTTGTGCAATTTTGTTTTTTCCCTTTAGGTGTAACAATAAGTCTGGGAGGAACTGATTTGGTGAGATATTCCCTCCTTAACATTGAAATAAAGCTTTAGACTTAGGCTTTGTCAAAATCCTTTTCCCTGGAAAACAGGCCTCTTTTATGAGAGAAGACTCTGGGCTTATTTCACAAAGATTGCACTCCCCTCTCTCTGCCAAAACCATGAAGGCATTTTCTTAGATCCTTCAGTAGGAACCTGTGTGGATATTGGAGGAAAAGCCCATGAAAGTGAGAATACCAGCCTGGGATGACAGTTCTAAGGAGTTTCTTAACCTCATGCTATTCCACATTCAGTCTCTGACAATTCTTTGAGACATTCATCTAAATGTTCTCACCAGTCTATGGCTCCTGAGGCTTCTTCTCCAGGTATGCAGACCTCAGGTACCATACTTCTGTGGAGGCTCCTGTCTCTCCAGAAATGGGGGAGAGGGCTTTTGTTCTACAAATTCTGTATTTCAAAATCACTGATTTTTCAGTTTGTTCATTTGTTTGTTTGTTCAAAGACTATTGAAACTAATTTTATTTAATCTTTATACTTTTATCTTTATGTGTGATTTGAAAAATCCTTCTTACTTCACAAAAGCCATAGCCACCAAGCCACCTCTGGCCCCAAGAAACAGGATATTTAATGGACACAAAAATAGAAAATTATCTGTTGATGATGATGTGTATTGTAATATCTTTGACTCGACTAATATACAGTGTAATCATACTGGGGAAAATAATTTTGTATGTTGTAAAGATGTATTGTGATGGAATAAAAAAAAAGAAAATAAAACAAAAGAAATATTCTATACAGTTTTTAATCTGTATAATTTTATAGTGCAGATTACTAACATATATTTCTTTTTAAAAGGAGAAAAACACTCATTTTTATTTTTTCAAGATTTTATTTGTTTATTTATTTCATGAGAGACAGAAAGAGAGAAAGCCAATACCCTCTACAGGCTCTTATGCTGTGATCCTTCTCCTGGCTTCCCAGTCTGGCCAGATCACAGACACACTAGACCAGTCTGCAGAAACCAACCTGGGAACTGAAATCTGATCTTCCACGTGGCTTCCAGCATTGCAGAGCATTGATGTGGCACAACAGCTATATCCCATTCTTCTTTATGAGTAATTCCTTGTTCATGTATGTAACTCTAGGTACAAACCCTGTCTTTTTGAGCGGTGACAGATCTTCAGCTCACAGACCCAGGTCTGCTTATGGGTGATAGCATGTGTCTCCCAATGGGGAATTGTTGAAAAGTAGGTCAAGGATTTTGAATCTTTTGTATTAAAACTTCATATGAAGTACACAGCTTATTATAATTTCCTTGTGATAATAAGAGCTCACTAGGTAAAGAATTTTTTTTTAACTGAAAAACTCTAATGTTCCTCCTTTGATTTTTTTTCTCTGATTCATCTTTTGATGTCAGAAAAAACTGTCTTTCAATCAGAAGAGAGTTTCATCAGAAGAGAGTTTCATAGAAGGGTAGAAGTATAAAATATTAACTATCTACCTTCCGTGTTTTCCAGAAATGGTTCTTCAATTACGAAGAACATAAGAATTGTGTTGAAGAGGCCAGCAGAAGTATAGCAGTTACATGACTGGACTCCCACATGGCCAACTGTGGTTCAAATCCTGGACCTAGTGCCTTGAAACTCACATCAGGCACATGTGCCTGCATGCCCACGTCCTGAGAGGAGAATAGAGAAGAAGGGATTGTAGTGTGGCCATCCCCCTGAGGGGTGACTTCTCGTTCTTCTCACTTTCTGTCTTTCTGTTTCTCCCATGAGCACACATACTTTATAGTAAATATCTCTCTCAAAAAAAGAAAAGAAAAATGGGAAAGAAAAGAAAAAAAATCACGTTTTAAAATATAGAATTACTCCCATCCCAATAGCTTTTCTTATCCATTAAGTATTATTTATTGTAATTAACCTTAATCAAGGCAAATACTAACTTTGCACACACAAATGTGTTTTATGGAATGCAGTGATTTTTATCTTGCTAAGTAGTAAGAAAAAAGTACTGATAGAATGTCTATAGTAGTATTGTGAAATATAGAATAGAATGAAATATTAACTGCAGAGACAAATAAAATATAACAACATGAGAGGAAGTAGAAGGGAAATGCCCCAAATAATCTGTTTATAAATGATTTAAAATTTGACAAATATATGCAATATCTTTCCTACATACTGAAACTAGATTATTGTCAAAATATTTATTTTAAGCCTTGGGTTGTTGTGTTTTAGACCATAGAGTGTTATGAAACACAGATTGTTTTATTTGATACTTTTTGTATAGGTCTTTGATAAGTATATACAGACCCTTAGCACCTGTTCAACAAGTGAGATCATGAATTATGATCATTCTTTTACTGTGTGCCATCAGTTATGTATCCAAGGAGTAATAATAACTACTTTTCTTTACTTGGTATGTGCTATGTTAATTTTTTAAATACATAGTTTCATTTTCATCTTATGGTACCACTGTGAGAGAAATAATATTATTATCACCCTTTTATAGATAAGAAAATTAAGACTTGAATTTTAAATACGTTCTTTCTTACCCAGATACTCATACTTAATAACACACATGATTGCTAGTTATATCCTCATCTGCTTAGAACTTAGATAGAACTAAGGGCAAATACCTGTCATTTCAGCAAAGTAAATGACTAACTGATTAATATAGTATTAGGGTGGGTCAGAAAACAAAAATCAACCTAATACTATATTTGAGATTTGGGCCAGCCCAGCCACAGCAGCTTGTGCTTCTCAGGTGTCGCACTACACACCCTGGGAGCACATAGGAGGCCCAGGTTCAATTCCTGGTCCAATCTAAAGGCTAGGTACAGTGGTGTGTGTTCCAAATTCCAATTACATACAAGAAATTGGATCATTTTCTTGTATGTAACTTTTTCAATCACTGTTTTAGTTAAGTGTTGACATGCACTTGGTAATATTTTGTTTGCATGTACTGTCATATCAGACATGATGGAGTTTAAGTCCCAAATGTTAAACATGATAAAGAAGTTAATATTGAATTGCTAGAACATTCAGATGTCTTTGATTCCCACTTATTAGAAATGACACCCTCCCAACTTTTCAAGTCACATTGAAGGGATAACTATAAAAGTTATGCTCCAAATAATAGAGCAGCAAGTTCATTAAGCAGAAATTATGAAAGATACAAGGAGATTAGAAACTTATTCATACTGTTAGGGAATTATTTACCTCCCCAAGTAAGAAAAATCAAGTAGTCAAAAATGAGAATGGTTTAGTAATCCCAATTTAATCATAGAACATTAAGTTTATATCTTCTTTTCAAATATACCTTAACATTTATTAATCTGCTATTTGCTAAAATAATTAAAAGTCTTAATATTTTCTAAAATTTAGCAAATGCAGATAGAATCCAGATCTTTATTATGTCTGGAAATTAATACTAATATCAGCATTTCCCCTTCCCTCTTTGTGAAATAAGATATTATGCCAAGGCTTACAGCCACAGTGTACATAATCCCCATTTCTCACAAGGTTCTGGGTAAGAGTTAGCCAAGAATGAAACTCATATAAAATTTGGGAGGGGCAAATGAAAAAGAAGCCAGTACTATCAGAAGGTCAAGATGATCTGACAGGGATGCTCTCCCAGAATTTCCAGCTTTGATGAAATCCTCTGCAAGCACCTATTTCGTGATCCTACTTTGGCAACTGGTCATAGTTCTCGTACTTTTTCCTAGGCTCCAGCTTTTCTCTCTCTACTATTGATGCAGGGTAGATACTTTACCTATTCCCTTTTGAGGCCTTTATTTCCTTTCTTTATGGTTTATTTATTTCTCTCTCTCATTAACAGAAAAGAAGAGACAGAGCAACAGCGTTTAAAACATGATCTCAATGCCACAATCCACCCCCAGCCTCAACCAGTCCTAGGTAGTGGGCATAGAGGTACCCATCTCACTCAGGAGATATCCTGACATAAACCTGGAATTATCTCACATGGGTCAGCTTCACAGAGCATTGTATTTCACAGCTACAGCACCATCTGATCCCCAAGTTACTTCCAATCTTTCAGGTCTAATTCTAAAATATTTTTTTATTCGCGTGATTCTTACCGTGTTCACATGACACAAGTCCAAATCCTATACAAATGGAAATTGCATAATTACTGGGGGAAAAAATAAAAAGCAAAACAGAGCTGGCTCCATAGCCCAGTGGTTAAGGAATCTGGATTTTACATGACCCATTGAGAATGAAATTCCTGACTGATGGCTTGAAAAACATGCCAGATGCATGTGCATGCTTGTCCAGAATTCCAGCCAATGGAGAAACAAGGAGGGGATTGCAGCGTGACCATACACTACTAGGGGTGCTTTCTTCCTTGCTCTGCCTCTCTGTGTCTGATTCTCTTTCTAGTGAAGTATGTGGTCTCTGACAATTAAAATAAATAACAAAAATAATAAAATCACTACTTCTGACAATCTCTGGAGTATAGCTAAACTACCATTTTGGGTAATTTCATAGCATTAATCATTTCAATACAAGAAAAAATAGAGAAAAATAAAACAGTACACTCAGATATGAGAAAATAAATTATTTTTAAAAGAAATATAGAGGGACCAGCAGTTAGCATAATGGCTATGTCGCTGAACTCCCACGTAGCCGACCATGATTCGAGTCCCAGGCCCAGTGGCTTAAACTCATGCCAGGTGCATGTACATGCGTGCCCAAGATCCCAAGAGAAGAATGGAGGGGAAGGGATTGCAGTGTGGCCATCCCCCCTGGGGGGTGATTTCTCGCTTTCTATCTCTCTGTCTAGCCAGCACATGTGCCCGATAGCAAAAACCTCTCCAGAAAAAGAAAAGAAATATAGAAGTAATAAAATGACAAAAATAATTTTAAAAATAAAATAATTATAGTAGAAATAATCTATTAACATTTTGAATAATAATACATTATGGCCATTTGAATCAGTTTTAAGGGAAAAAAATATGGTTCAATGTTAGTAAGCCTATCAATATAATCCATCAAATTAACAGATTTTTAGGAGGAAATTATATGATTTCCATGGAAGCCTTATTTATGCAAAGGGCTCAGGTAAATAAGCTTAAGTAACCACGAATTATCTGAAAAACAAGGGAGACATGGTCATTTTAGCTCTGAAGGTAGATGTGTTTCAGCAAAAGTAAAATATCTCTAGGGTCTGGCAGGTGGTGTGGAGGTTAAGAGCTCTGGACTCCCACAGGGCTGACCACAGTTTGAGTCCTGAACCTGGAGGCTTATTTTCTCTCTCTCTCTCTACTTACTCTGTCCCTCTCTGGTCAAATGAAAATAAATAAATAAAGATAAAATAATTCTTTAGAAAATATATCTAAACTCTAAGAGAGTCTTTTAGAAATGTGACAGTCAGTCTCTTTATATCAAACAATGTCCTATAGGGAAAAGCCAAATGTGGTTTTTGTGAGTGTGCACATCCGCATATATGTTAATGAATGTAAGCTCGCATGTGTCTGCATATATGTGTGAATTTGTGTGAGTTTATGTTTGTGTAGATGTGCATGTTGCTCTAAGGGATAGTAGGAAAGTAGGTTAGGAAACCACAGGAAAGACTAGATGTATACTCAAGACATTCTCCTTCCCGATCCATTCTGGAGTCACTGGGCAATTATGTGGATCCCTGTCAGCTACTGTGAATAATTTTGCACACATACAAAATGGAATACTATTCAGTCATAAGGAATAATTTCTGTCACTTGAGATAAAGTGGATGAATCTGGAAGATATATTATAAGTGAAAAAAGCCAGGTTATGAAAAACAAATACTCCATGTCCTTGCTCATTAACTATCCAGTCCTAACTCATTTATGATTGCTGAAGGACTTGATAGTATGAAAATAAAGAGAGCTATGATAAATCCTAGAAACCAAACAAGGAGATAGGTGAGTGGTGCGGGAGATATTGATAAGCAGACAGAAGAGAGCATTATATATTATAAGTAAGAGGACTAAGTTATGGGACAGTACACATAGTAGGATAAAAATGCCGTTGAGAATTCAATATATAATTAAAAAAAACTAGAACAAAACTTGAATGTGCACAATAATGTAAAGTTAAATGCTAAAAGTGGGAATATGTTTATATCCTTGCTTTGATTATTATACACTGTATACATGCCTTATAAATATCATACTGTACAGTACAAAGATGTTCAATTATATGTAAATCAGAAATTATAAATATTTTTGGTTTGCTACAGAATGTGTTAGCCCACTGGAGACAGAGAAAGTGAGAAGTCACCCCCTCCACTTCAGAGGGAATGCCACACTGCAGTCTCTTCTCCTCTAGTCTCCTCAGAGGATTTTGGGCATGCACAGCTTGATTTCAAACCAGAGTCCAGGACTTGAACTGTGCTGTCGGCAATGTAGGATATAGCTGCCTAACCTCCATGCCACCTGCTGGACCAGAAATTACAATTTAAAAAAGGCACTATTGGGGCAAGCAGGTCACACGGTGGTAAAGTCACTGGACTCCTATAGGGTGAATCACAGTTCAAGTCCTGGACCTGGCAGCTTGTTTTCTCACTTTCTTTTTCTCTCTGTCTCTGTCTAGGCAAAATAAAAATAGTAATAATAAAAAGTAAATAAAATTAAATAAATAAATCATTCTTTAAAAAATATGGCACTGTCCTTGAGGTTTTAAATCTTTTTTTATCTATTTAATCTATAAAATTTATATGACTATCGTCATGTCTGTTTTCTCTCTCTGGTGAGTGCATATGCCCTGTATCAAACTGAAAAAAAAAAAATGAATAGCATTACATAAATTATTTTATTTATTTATTTATTTATTTATTTATTTATTTTGGAGAGGTTTTTGCTATAGGGCACATGCACTCGCCAGACAGAGAGAGAGACATAGAGACAGAAAGTGAGAAATCACCCCCCAGAGGGGATGGCCACGCCGCAGTCCCTTCTCTTCCATTCTCCTCTCGGGATCTTGGGCATGCACACACATGTGCCCGACATGAGTTTTAAGCCACCGGGTCCGGGACGTGAACCACGGTCAACTACATGGGAATCCAGCGACATAGCCATTACGCTAACTGCTGGTTCCCCATAAATTCTTTTAAACAAAGGAATATAATTATGTGCTGAGTATGCCAAAGAAAAGAATTTGCTTTTACTACTTATCTATTCTTAAATATTGACTATAAAATAGATGATTCTATAATTTTGATAAATTCATTATAATTGATAAGCAAAGCTGATAATTTACTTTTTCATTAAAAAGCAAGAAGACCTATTTTATACTTATTTCTCTGGCTCTTAACTTCAGCCTGCAGCTTCTTATTTTTTCAAAACAAAATTGAATTGTATTTCACATTGAATTATTTTATTTTTCATGCAACACATGGAAAAGATCATGAATTATATGTAACTGCAACCTGTGAGCACATATAAAATTATATATCTGAAAAGAAAAAGAATTGGGCCAGAAGGTGGCATGGTGGTTAAGATACTGGACTCCCACATCGCTGACTGGTTCGAGTCCTGGACCTGGAGGCTTGGAAATCACATCAGGCACATATCCAACCTCCCTGGGGGTGATTTCTCACTTTCTTTCTCACTGTCTCTCACTGTCTCTCTGTCTCTCTGAAGCAAATACACATGCCCTATGAAAAAAATCTTTTTAAAAAAGAAAATAATTAATTATCATTAGAAAATGGTATGCTTTATTTAATGAATTTTCAAGCATGCAAAATGGTATAAAGGAAGATAGAAACACCAATGGATTTACCAGCAAGTTTAAGATATATATATTACTTTCATCTTAATTGAAATGTTAAGTACCTGACAAATAAGTAGAATAGACATTAATACTCAAAACTAACTGGATATTTTTATCATTACAATAAAAAAATAAAAATGATCCCCAGGACTTATGTGGATCTCTTTACACAAAAGACATATGGTTTGGGGACCCAGGTGTCATATTGTCTCTCCTTGTCAATTTAGGACATGGCTATTTGAAAATTCACTGTTGACCATCTATTCTGTTGATAGAGTGGTAGGTGTTCTTTTTTTCTTCAACCAAATCTTAATTACTTACTGGAGAATTCAATGACACTCATGGAGATACAAAGATTGCTTGTTGTTTTGGTTCACTAGTTGGAGAAACATACTGTTTTCACGGGGGAAACCCACACAATTTAATCCTAATGTGATCATCTATCTTCAAACGACCTTGTTCACCTGGGAAGAAATGTAAGTAATCACTTTCCTTTTTTTTTTTTTTTTTCCCATATATGTGCTCAGTGGGGAGAGAAAGAAAGGGAAAATGAGAAATCATTCCTCCCATGGGTGATGACCATGCTGCGATCCTTTCTCTTCTATTCTTCTCTTGGGATTTTGGGCATGCCAGCATGTTTTGCAAGCCACTGGGACCAGGACTCAAACCATTCAGTTGTCTATGCGGGTTCCAGCCTCCTTAACCACTACATACCCTATTGGTCCAGAAGTAATCATTTTAATACATTCCTAATAATATCTCCATGTTCTAAAATCAGACATCAACTGAAAACACACATTTGTTTTTTATGTGACTATACCTATAACTTCTCTGCATGGGTGTTTATGTATCTCTATATTTATTTTGTTTTGAGTTTTATTACATTATTTAAAAATGTAACCTGTTCAGACAGGCAGTTCTCCAATGAATAAGCAAATATATAACAATGAAATCTTTTTTAAAATGGAATAGATTGAATCACTACTTAGTCACCTATGGTATTTCTGGATGGCAATATGAAATTTTGCATCATGCTTTTCAAATACTTTTAAGTTTGTTTATTTATTTATTTATTTATTTATATCGTCCATCATGACGGAGAAGAGAGAGAGAAGCATCTCCAGCAGAGTTTTGATGCTTCTTTCCACCTCCAGCCTCAGCCAGTCCGAGAACATAGTTATGTGGGAGTACAGCGTGTTCTAGAGGTCTCTAGACATGAACCTGAAAACTCCCCATGTGGATCAGTTTCACAAAGTGTTCCCACTGCTCCACCATGTGAGCCCTTGCACCACCCTTTTAGAGTTCTTGGTATAAATTTACTTCAGTCAAATGCTGGCTGAAAAAGGTACATCTGACTCCCTCACTAGCATTATCTGGGATTAGTTATATTTCCAACCTTACAAACTTGTTTTACTTTTAATATACTTAAAATGTAGCATTAACACAAGAGACTGACCAAAGGATATACCACTGGTGTACCCTGGATAAGACTATTACAAATGTATCTCAGACATAAAAGGTGTATTCTCTAGATAGGGAAATATATTTGCTTCCAAAGAGAGAAACTTCTGTGTAATTCAATTATTATGCCTCTTATAGACTCACAATAGCTTTCCATGATTGAAAAAAAAAAAAAAATCACTCCTAAGGAAAGATTCAACTTTGCCCCCTTGCTGAACCTTATGAGTAGGGCATTATTACAATGAGCTAATTGTAATGAAAATATTAGCCACATTATCTAAGAGAGGAAGGACACAAATCAGGTGCAATATACATAACTTAAGGTTTTATCTATCTCAGCAATTGTTGTAATATGAAATAAAGGCAAAGAACATTTCTCAGGGTCACCCTCTATTCATTTTCTCCTATGTAAGCCTTCTAACATAAAGGATGTTGAAATACTGTTACACATTTATAAACTGTCCAGACCATATGGTAGCCAAGTAATTCAAGATAAAAAAATAAATTAAAATTTTAAAAAAAGTGTCATGATAGTTTTCAGAAAATTGCTCAGCTCAATATGGTTTGCCTTTTTTTCTATTGGATTTCTGTGTGTGTGTGTGTGTGTGTGTGTGTGTGTGTTTTAACATTTATTCAGCTTTAAAATAATTTAGAAATCACAGGCTGTGTTTTTAATATATTTTTCTCAGTTGTTTGTACAGCTTAGGAAAATTAAACTGAGTCAGTGACTTGGAGTTACACAAATTTTTATATATGTAAATTTATACAAGACTATGATGGCCAAAGTATGCCTAAAGAATGCCCACCATTTTTGAAAGCTGATGCATTGAATATTGTATTTTAAAGAACAATGCCCTATTTAAATTTGGATGTTTTTCATTAATATTCTCTTATACAAAAAGATTATCATAATGAATTCCTCATTCTAATGAGATTAGAACTCATTTTTCATCCTATTATTTGGTTAAAGAAACTAGATCCATGGTAGAATAGCCTAGGATCTGGGTTAGTCTATTGACTTTCTTGAAATATCATTTCACTTGAATGATTCTCAGTATTCCTAGACAATTGAAATTTATCTCTAATAACATGAATAGATTCATGCACAACCTTTTATTTTTGCAACAAATTGTCATGTTTTCTAATTTATAATCTTTGAGAAGTTAATACATGTTTTATTCTCAGAGTTTCATGAGTCTCGTAAAATTATTGTAAAGTTACCCAAACTTGACTGATGAAAAAAATACCTGTAATGTTTATAAAAAATACACATCTTCATGCCTGTACTCTTCTCCAGACCTACTGAATGATATTCTCCAGATGATTCCTATGGTTAGAATAGGTTGTAGAACACAAATATAGTAAATATATACATTATGCAAATAAAAAAAATGAGACTCAACCAGATCAAATGATTTGGTCAATTAGATGTAGCAACCACACAGTGAGTGATCATTCACATAGAAAGTCAAGTAAGATTTTTTATTTAAATTTTTTTAAGAGTAATTTAAACTGGTACTTCATATTACAACACATAGGAGCCTTTAGTCTGGGATAATTAGCAGCTAGTTATCCCACTCCAGGAGCAGGACTGTTGAGTGAGCAGGTAGCTACTGTCTAATCTGTCTAACTGTTTGCCTATTATGATTTTTATATTAATAAGGCATTTCATTTGATCTGAGATTTTTAACTCTCCCTATTCAATCCTCCAAACAGTTTGTATGTATAATTTCTGTATTAAGCGTTAGGTTAAGGTTCTCTCTGTCTTAACTGATATTATTACTCTTTTTTTTTCTTTTAAAAATTGTTATGTATTATCATCCTTATTTTCGAATTTGCTATAGGACCAGAGAGAGAAAGTGAGAAAGCAAGCCTCTAGGTTCGAGACTCGAACCAAGGTTGGGCATATGCGAGTCCTTAATCACCATTGCTGTTTGCTGGTCCCAAGTTTATTATTCTTAATTGTGAACGTTTTTATCTACTTTTATCAAGCAATAGGACATGTTTACATCTGAAATCTAGTTGAGATGAAGTAATCCTTAACTATTAAATATGGTAATGTCTTATAAGCTTACCAAAATACACACTTGTTAATTTTTACATATCCCATCCAGAATATTTATATGCCGTTTTATTATTGGCAATCATAGTCTTATAAATTGGACCCTGGGTAAAAAGTTATTCTGGTATTGACTATTTTGGCACAGTTTTATAACCTTGTAGAAAAATCTGTAGGTAATTCTACAGTGTATTAGCTAGTTTTTTGCTTTTATGCTGTGTACAGAAATAATTTATCAGCTAAGGTGCTTGAGTTAAATAGACATTATGCAATTGGGGATTTTGACTATCTTGCATCTCTGTGCACAATAAAAATCAAGTACATTTTTTTAAAAACAAATTTATTTTATTCATTATTATTATTTTATTTTTACTTATTTATTTTCTTTAAAGTTGACCAGAGGAAGACAGAGAGGAAAGTGAGAAAGCAAGCTGCCAGGTCCAGGACTCAAACTGCAGTCAGCCACGTGTGAGTTTAGCTGCCTTAATCACTTAGCCACCTGCAAGTCCCAATAACCAGGTACATTCTTAACTCATTTTTGGTTAGTTTAGCTACAATGTATCTAAATGCGTTTGTATGTCAGGAACTGGAATTGCCATGAGGAGTAAGATGCAGTCACTCTTCTCAAACTAGCTGCAATGGAATGTGATTGACTGACTAGGAAAAAGGCAATTTAATATCAATATGGTAAGTACTGTAATTGGAGCAAGGTGAGTCTCCAGTACTAAAAAGAAGAACTTTACTTAGCTTGAGGAGGGAGTGAGGTAGTGTCTACTCTAAATAGGTAGTGTCTAAATATTAAATTCATTACTAAGCTGAAGAGTGTAGGGTCAGTCTTGTAAGGAGAAAGAGTCACACATACAAGAAGCTGATGGGAAACAACACACTGTACCTTCTTAAACAGCAAAGCGAAGAGCTCATTTAGTCTAGCAGGATCTTAAATTAACAAAGAGGACACAATGAGAGATAAGGCTGGATACGTTGACTTGGTTATTTTATTTTTATGTGGCACATTTAAAAAGGTTACAACAAATTTGAGAATGTAGCCAGGTACACAGTGCAAAGCCTATCTGCTACAGAGACCTGCTTTAAACAATACTTACATAGGCAGAAAAACATGAGTACTGTATTTTTAACTGTATAGCAGGTTACTTAGTTTCTATTCTGTGGGAAGTGTAAATCTTCCTAAGAAAGGGTTTCTTTCTTTTCTTTTCTTTTCTTTTCTTTTTTTTTTTTGGAGAGGTTTTTCCTATAGGGTGCATGCACTCGCCAGAAAGACACAGAGAGAGAGAGAGAGAGACAGAAAACGAGAAATCACCTCCCGGGGGGGATGGCCATGCCACAATCCCTTCTCCTCCATTTTCCTTCTGGGATCTTGGGCACGCACACACATGTGCCCGGCGTGAATTTAAGCCACTGAGTCCAGGACTCGAACCACCGTCCACTACATGGGAGTCCAGCGACATAGCCATTACAAAAACTGCTGGTCCCATAAGAAAGGGTTTCAATTTAGATTTCTTATTTTGCACAAGATTTCTGAATGAAATAATCTGATCATGACACTGAATAATTTTCTTTTAATTTTGCTAGAGGGAGTATGTGCTCACCTCATAGAGATAGAAAGTTAGAAAAAGAGAAGTGAGAAAGTATCTCCCTGAGGAGGAGCATTTAGTCCTTCAGGGTTTTAGGCATTCTCTCACACTTCCCCAGTGTGTTTTTCAAGTCACTGGGTCTGGGACTCAAACTGAGCAGAGGGACATGTGGATTCCAGCCATCTTAATAACCATGCCACCAACTGGCCCCATTTTCTTTTTCTTTTCTGTCATTTTTTTTTTTTAACATTTTGAGCATTTGTCTGATTTTTATTGAGGAGAAACTACACTATTTAGTAAGGGAATAATTACCAAAATAGAAGAAACAGGTCCAGCTCCATGGCCTGGGAGTTAAAGTAGTCAAATACCACTCAAATTATGTGGTTTGAATCTGGGACCCAGCAGCTCCAGGAATACATCATATGCATGTTCATGTGTGCACAAAATCCGGAAAGGAGGGAGAGATGAAGGAGAAGGGATTATAGATGACCATTCCTTAGGGGAAGTGCTTTCTTCTCTTCTCTCTCTCTCTCTCGTAAGTGGACATGCCCTCCAGAAAAGACAAAATAATAATAATAATAATGATAATAATAAAAGTCTTAAACAAAAGAAATAGAAGCTATTGGACCAGTCCTGTAGCCTAGTGGTTAAGAGATCCAGATCCCACATGACCAATCATAGGGGCTCAGTTTCTGCAGCTTGAAAAACACAATGGTCTGGGACCAGCAGTTAGTGTAATGGCTATGTTGCTGGACTCCCACGTAGTTGACCGTGGTTCGAGTCCCAGACCTGGTGGCTTAAACTCACACTGGGCGTGTCTGTGTGCGTGCCCAAGATCCCGAGAGGAGAATGGAGGAGAAGGGATTGCGGCGTGACCATCCCCCCTGGGAGGTGATTTCTAAAGAAAAGAAAAGAAAAGAAAAGAAAAGAAAAGAAAAGAAAAGAAAAGAAAAGAAAAGAAAAGAAAAGAAAAGAAAAGAAAAGAAAAGAAAAGAAAAGAAAAGAAAAGAAAAGAAAAGAAAAGAAAAGAAAAGAAGAACACAATGGCCTCCATATGTACCTTTCCAGTCCAGACAAAATGCAGAGTTGGAGAAGAGATTGTGGCAAAACCACACCCGATTGGAAGGTACTTTCCCTTTCTCTCTGCCCTTCATCTCTCTCTGTCTACTGCACGGCACTCTGGCATGGAAAGCAGAGCAGAAAAAAAAGAAATAGGAGCTAGAATTTATCAGATTAGAAACTAGCCATGTTATATAAGTAATTCCAAAAACAAGACCCACGTATTACATATTCTCCAACAGATTCTATATTCTCAAACAATAACTGTGGGTGGCGATCTACTTTTAGTTCATTAGTAAATTGACGTTTTAAAAAATAATGCTTTACATCGCGTGAAGACATTAAATCACCTAAATGTGTATTTTGTGATGACTTCATCTGAAGATGATGCAAATTTATTATAGAGTTCAAAGCAAAAGTACATTTCACCATGGTAATTTACTAAGATTCTGCATATTACCTGACTTTTCCATTTTTTCTATAGCAGATATAATAGCTACTGAACTCTGCTGTAACATTTTTCAAAAATTGAAGTAATGGTGTTTATTTCTTAAAATGTTAAAGCTTAAGGTCTTGGCTACCTTTAAACATGTACCGTAGGCAGATAACAAATATCTATTTTGGTTTTTTGGCTTTGCTGTGAGATGTGTCATACATTTCTAATTATCATTTTTGGAGATACTTCTGGCTATTTCAAATAGTCTTTATATGTCTTTTTTTTTTTCTAAGTAAAAGAAGATTTATTTCTGATTTAAGGAAATACTATGTCACACTTTTCCACATACTGTATTAAAATCTCAAGTCTACCTTTTCAGTTTCCTCTCCCAGTCTTTAGCTGATGAGAGTAACTGCCTTGTAAAGTTTTGTAAGGATTAAAATAGAAAACAAAATCTAAGAAAAGTTATTTGTACAGATCTTTGCGCAGAGTAAAATTTTAAATGAAAATGAATTGTTATTTTATCAGCCTAATGATCATGTGAGTATTGAGATATATGGTTCTGGCTTCCTGGAAACAGAGTTGTTTTATTCTTGATACTTCTTCAGGGGTGGGGGGGGTGGGGGGGTAAGGTTTCAAATTCGAGGCCACTTAACATTTACTAATAGGTTAATAGTAATTATACACATGGGATATTGGCAAATCAGAACTAGTCTATCTATTCTTCTAGATGAAGAAAGATACTTATGTTTCAATCCCAGATGACAGCTGAAACCATTTAGTATGAGCTACCTAGAGCAGTGTTGAGAAGTCCGAAGGCAAGAGCAGGTGCAGAAGAAAGGAGAAGATAGGCAAAAAGCATGCTCCTTATGTCATTCTAAAGTCTGAATTTTTTTTTTTTTTGAGAGGTTTTCGCTATAGGGTGCGTGCGCTCGCCAGACAGACAGAGACATAGAGACAGAAAGCGAGAAATCACCCCCCAGGGGGGATGGTCACGCCGCAATCCCTTCTCCTCCATTCTCCTCTCAGGATCTTGGGCACGCATGCACATGCGCCCGGCGTGAGTTTTAAGCCACTGGGTCCGGGACGCGAACTGCAGTCGATTACATGGGCGTCCAGCGACATAGCCATTACGCTAACTGCTGATTCCCAAGCCTGAAAAATGTTTAAATGTAGTCTTGTACTAACTAAGAAAAGAAAGGAACTACATACCCGAGATATCATTTTTTGGGGTTTATTTTGTATTTCTTTCAGAGAGAGAGAGAGAGAAAGAGAGATAAGCATCCCCAAAAAGATTCAACATTCAGATCCACCCCCACTCAGCTTTCCCAGTGGGACAGGATCACGGGCACACACATGCATGTGCACACCTGGCATGTATCTGTCAGCCTGGAAAGCACACCCTGATCTCCCATATGGCTTCCAGCAAGACACTGTTGGCCTATGGCTGCACCACCATAACTGGGCCCTGTGTTCCCTTATTTGGATAACTTAATTAGTTTTACTGAATTTATCTATTACCTAATGCCCTCTGCACTAAAGAATAAGCATTTCCAAGAATAGTCCTAGATGATTCATCGTTGTATTTATTGGAAGCAAGTTTATGAGGACATTGTTCAGACATTTATGTGATATCCAGTTTTATAAGAAATCCAAGGAGAAAAGCCTTTCTCATCTTGCTGTCAGGAGTAACTGGGCTTATCCTGAACAAAGGAATTGATCTTGGGAATCCTGCGAATGCTGATAATGATTTGCTTTCCATGTTTACTATTAGAAATTGTAGAGACGATTTGTTATCTTTCAGTAATAGAAATGTGTTGAGAGATCTTTACAGGATTGTTTTTGTTAACTTCATTCTTGGCTTCATTTTATGTGTTTATTGTAGCTTTGTCTTTAATCATCATGCATTTAATTCTTATTTTATGTTCTTGTGTGTGTGTTTATATATTAATATATACATAAATACATATGTGTGTGCATATATATGTATATAATATATATGACGAGTCTTCAAAAAGATTGTAAAAAATAGAATTAAAGTAGGAGTTTATTTGGTACAAAAAAGAAATCCATACCTAGTTTTTTCACAATATTCTTTATCCATAAACTTTCAAAAGACCCCTTGTATAAATACATCACCTTAATTTTTCTTGAAACACAGCAGGGTTTGCATGAATAAATACAAAATTAACAAATTTAAGATGCTTAGCAATTGCAGTGTAGGCATGTTTTCCTATAGCAAGAAGTTTTGCAACTCATAATGAAGATTTTTTGAGTACCTATTATCTTTAAGACTTGTTTCAAGATGCTGGGAAACCAGCAGTGAACAAGTAAGGTAAAAATAATTAGTAAAAAGGTAATAACAATTTAAAGGTCATTTTAGAAGAAATACAATAAACTTTCCAGGAACAACTAAATGACTTCTTAAAATTTTTCATAATAAACATGTACCAACATGACAAAAATAAATTTGTATGGTTCTTCCAAAATTAATGGTACTTCAAAAATTAAAACACTAGAAAAGGAAAAAAAAAGTTACTCTTATGCGTAGTGCATTATCAATCCACAGGGGTTTGTTGAAAGGTGTTTATTTTTGTAGACATGAAATTGTGGCCACATTAAGGAAACACTTTGTTAGAATTACTGAAAGTGAGATATATTTGGAGCATCAAAATCTCTGATTATGGTGAGGCCATCTCCCCTACCCAGTGTGCTTTCTCACTGTCCCTCTCTCTTTGTCTTTCTCTAGCAAGTGCATGCACTCTATAACAAAATTAGAGACAAAAAATAGTACAGAGCATTCTCATAGAACTTTCATCCAGTTTCCTCTAATAGTAATATCTTTCACAGTCATGACACATTGTCAAAAGCAAGACATTAACATTTACGTATTATTGATAAAACTATAAGCTTTATTCAGATTCCTACTGATGTTCATTGTCCTAGGATGCAATCCAACATATCACATTGCATTTGGGCTTTAACCATCAGAATTACATAATGTATACTTTTGACAAGGAAGGTAACTACATGAAAATTCTTAAGTTTTCTTCTTCTCCTCTTCCTCCTCCTCCTGCTTCTCTATATTGCCAAAAGACATAGCAAGTGTGCTTGAGAGAGAGTGAGGAAGGGGAAGAGAGCGAGAAAGAAGCACTCCTCATTAAGCCTGGCCATGCCACAATCCTTTTTCCATTTTTCTATCCCATCAGGATCCACCTGCCTGTTTCTCAAGTACCCAAGGCTGGTATTAAAAACATGGTTGGGGGAGCAGCAGATGGCATAATGGTTATTTCGCTGGACTCCCACGTAGTCAACCACGATTTGGGTCCCAGATAGGCAACTTAAGTCCATGCGCATGTAGTCCCCAAATTTCTAAGACGAGAATGGAGGAAAGGGATTGCAGTGTGACCATCTCCACTAGGGGCTGATTTCTCACTTTCTGCCTATCTCTGTTTCTCAGGTGAGCACACACACCTATAGCAAAAATCTCTCACTCTAAAAAACAGAACAAAAACAAAACAACCTTCTTGGCCATATAGGATCTTGCCCCTTATGCTACCACAATGGTGATCTAATAATTGTTGAAGTTAGAGATAGAATTCATTATTTTATCATAATAACTTTCATTTATATTTCCAGTATAACAACTAAACAGAAAACCAGTTTTCATTTATCTGCAATATAACCATTATGCTAGCAATTTATTCAAAAATAGAGTTATCTTAGATTTTGCACTGAAAATTGTTCTCCATTGCAAATTGTAAAATTGATGTTTTGAATAAAAATGTACTTTTGTCTTCCATAAACCTGGTAGCTATTATTTCAAAATAGCTGTAAATAATAAAGAAACTACTTCTTATTTTAACTGCTTATTTTTATTTCTCTGTGTGTTGCTTCATCACCATAAAAACCTTTATTTTACGAAAATCACCCAGGTTGTAACAGATACATGAAATTTGAATAAACTATTAAAATACATTCCAGAGCAATTTTCGTATTGATCACAGAAACTTTTATTTATTCAAAAAGGTTGTTTTTCCTAACACATTTACCAAAAACGTTGTAATTGTGGTAATCCACTATGTACTTAGAATAATAATTAATGTGCTTTGGAATAATGGAGAAAGGTAGTTATTCATAAAAATAACACTGTACGGGCTGGCAGGTGGAGTAGTTGTTAAGAGTGCTGGACTTCCACATGGCTGATTGTGTTTTGAGTCCCAGAACTGGTGGCTTGCTTTCTTGCATTCCCTCTGTCTCTCTCTCTCTCTTTGTTCCTCTCTAGTCAAATTTAAATAAATAAATAAATAATTAAATGATAAAGTTAAATAAAATGATTCTTTAAAAAGAAATAAAAACATTGTGTGGAATCACTATCTAACGAATTTCAGGACTTGGGCCAGTAATTGGTGATCAAAATCTCTGGAATTATTGCTATATGAGCAAGTGCAACATAATCGTATAAAGTATAAGGAAACACCTAACTGCTCTTTATATATTTAATTACTCACTCAATTACAATTTGGATTTTGAAACCATCATGTCTAGACTGGGAAAGGTAGACAATTAATTTATGTTTTCTCATATACCTTTATATTGTTTCATTATTACTTTTGTAAAGTAATGTATGATGTCAAAATTATTTTTCTTTCAACTGTCACATTTTCTTTCAGAAAGATTGCTAGAGTTAGGAAATTGTGTTACATTACTTTAAAAAGTTTCTTTTCTAAAATAAGATTTCAATTGTCTATGTTATTTTCTGCAAATTAAAAGCAGAAGAGATGTTTTAATGGAAATCAGTGATGTGATTATTTATTCATTCATTACGATACCCAGTACATTCTCATGAGCACTATACCAGATGCTGTGAGTAAAATGGTTAATAGGACCAAATTGCTTGTACTCAACTTGTTCACAATACGAAAGAACAGGGTTATGACAGAATTAAAATGAATCCTGGAAATATCACCTGGTACTTCTTAGTTTGTTAATATACTGATACTGGAAATAAAGGACGACTTCATTCACACATACGTTTTTTTTACTCTAGGCAACATTATTAGAATACTCAGGATTATTTGAGTTAAACTAGTTGTGATGCAATTTAAGACATACGATCTAATTTAAGAAAGAAATAGGGAAGAGAATCTTGACTGTAGCTTATTCACTAACACATGTAAAGAGCGGAAGAAACAAAGGGGAGAAAATGGACATAGAGCACACATTTCTGTAGAGCCCAGGTAGGTATGATTCCACCTGACAGGTAACACCCCGTGCTTACTCCGTGCTGCTTGCACATCAATTCTCTTCTTTCACACTCTATAAACACCTCATCGTAGTGATGTGCTAGGGCAGGGACTGTACTTCCTGATTATATTTATACCTCCTGTCACAGAACCTAACACCACGTAGGCATTCGAAGTAAATATTTGGTGATTTGTTGTTCATTGAAGCAACCAGTTATAGTTTGATACTACTGGTCCTCCTCATTGATTGGATGCCCACTTACTCTTGTTCTGACTCAGCTCACTCACAAAAACACTTGATTAAACTATGTCTTCTTATGGGAACTCCTTCAAGGAGAAACGTTGATCCTAACTATATAGCCCATTAATCAAGTTTATCCATCAAGATAAATACTTAAATTGAACTTAAAGTTTATACTTTAAGCATGTCTGAATTTACTTGATATGAAACAGGTTTTAAAAGACTAACAATCTCTGCTTGCAAAAGTAAACATCGTTTTTGAATCTGCAGAGTAACAGCCAAGTTCTTGAAATGTTCTAGTGAAAGAATCATCACTCTTCACAGTCCTGATTCCAATACCAGCTTTATCACACCTTATCATTTTTGAATCAATATCTATTTTGAGAACCAGAAAAAAGCTACTGAAACCCTCCTTAGAGGAAAAAAAAAAAAAAAAAAAGGTGTGTCTGTTCATATCTTCATTTAGTTGTGTATTGCATATTTTCGTGTGTGTATGCACATTTGGAAAGGCTTTATAAATAATCCGATCATCATATAATGAAAATTATTAATGACGTTTTTTAGAAAAATTATTTTGGAAATAAGGCTATTTATTTATTTATTTATTTATTTATTTATTTTAATATTTTGGAGATGTTTTTGCTATAGGGCGCATGTGCTCACCAAAAAGAGAGAGAGAGATAGAAAGACAGAAAGCGAGAAATCACCCCCCAGGGGGGGATGGCCATGCCACAATCGCTTCTCCTCCATTCTCCTCTAGGGATCTTGGGCATGCATGCAAACACACCTGGCATGAGTTTAAGCCACCGGGTCCGGGACCTGAACCACAGTTGACTACATCAGAGTTCAGTGACATAGCCATTACGCTAACTGCTGGTCCCAAGGCTAATTATTTTTAATTTGATGAATTTACTTCAAGGACAATAATGCCACAAGACTCTATAATACAAAATAAATGGGAGATTTGAAATTATCTTTCATACTCAGAAACAAAAAAGCTAAGGGGAGTATTTGAGAATGAACATTTCCCACTTGCAAAATCTCTTTCCAGCAATCAGCACCAATTCTAATGGTGATTTGAGTGGAAACACCACTTATAGGCTTTTTTAGTCAAATAAAATAGGCTGCATATATCAGCTTGGGGCAGAAATAATTTGTTTAATATGTGTGGAATTTATTAATAAATTGGTACTAGATATCTGTTATAGTCTTAATTGTCTCCCTCCTCCCAATTCATAAATTAATATACTAACTTTCAATACATTAGCTGGGAGTATATTTGAGATAGGATGTTTAAAGACATGTTAAGGTAAAATAAGCAAATGTGAGTGGGCCTAATATAGCTACTGTTTTTTTAAGAAAAGAAAATTAGGTCACAGAACCCCAGAGGAAAATCAAAAGGAAGACACTAAAAAGAGGGAACTATCCACAAGTCAAGAAAAGAGGACTCAGAATAAAGCCAACTCTGTTGACCACTTGACTTGACACTAGCGGCCTCTAGAATTATGGGGAAGTAAATTGTTGTTTAAGTCACCTTCTGTAGTACTTTGTTATGGAAGCCATAAAATCCTAATACTAATACATTGCCTTTCCTTTTTCAGATGAATAATCCATTAAAGAAATGACCACAAATATTAATAGACGCTAATTCCATTACTGGATTGGATCCATCTTTTCAGATATTGTGCGAAGTAGTCTAAATGTACTTTCATTTCACAGAATATTTATATATTGTAAGCATGTTAATTCACCCATAATAATTTAGTACCTGAATCCATTCAACACTTCCACCTAAGAATCAGGACACAGTGACAGTGGATCCTTCCCTGTACTTTTGGATTCTTTTGCAATGGTAGCATTTCCTTTGGATATAATAACCAGAAAGAAAGAAAGAAAGAAAAAGAAAGAAAGAAAGAGAGAGAGAGAGAGAGAGAGAGAGAGTGAGAGAGAGAGAGAGAGAAAGGAAGGAAGGAAGGAAGGAAGGAAGGGAGGGAGGGAGAAAGGGAGAAAGGAAGAAAGAAAGAGAAAGAGAAAGAAAGGGAGAAAGAAAGGATGAAAGAAAGGAAGGAAGGAAGAAAGAAAGAGAAAAAGAAGGAAAGGAAAGGAAAGGAAAGAAAAGGAAAGGAAAGGAAAAGGTCACTTTCTCCTTAGGCAAGGAAGGAATGATTACAAATACCTTTGTATATCAAGGGAAAAGCAAAATATAATTGAAATTGAATAAAAAAAATCGCTAACTTTCTTTGAAGTCTCAAAACTACTTTCTTTACTACATCCTTATAGATCTATTCCAACAAAGAAATAAGGAGGATTTTATTGGTTTGCAATTTTCTTTAGATTTGCCACTTGTGTTGTTTTAAAGCTATCCTCTAACTTATTTATGAAGGTGTCTTGAATTATTTGTATCATTCCATTTGCTTACAGTCTACTCACATTATTTCAAGGTTAGTCTCTCTGAATTCATTAATGTTTGTGTTCAGAATAATCATTTTTGATTTCCCAGTTGTAGTCAAAGTGGCTGCACCATTTCTTAATGTCCATGAGTATCACATTTTCCAAGTATTTTTTTTTAATAACTTCTAAGGAAATTTAAAATAGCAATGATTGTGGTCTTTTCTAGTCATTACTTAAGAAAACAACTCTGAAACATTCCGGGTTTTCTAGTTTCCCTTCAAAGCATGGTGCAAAAAGAACATTATAAAACTACATTTTCTAGATGTATTGAAATTCTACACTTTTTTAACAAATTTCTTTTTTTCAAGAGAGAGAAAAGAGGGACCAGCAGATGGTGTAATGATTTATGTCCTGGACTCCCATGTAGTTAACTGTGGTTCAAGTCCCAGACCTAGCCGCTTAAAAATCATGTTGGATGAGTGTGCGCGAGTGCCCCAAATCCCAAGAGCAGAATGGAGAAGGGATTGAAGCATGGCTATTCTCCCAGGGGATGATTTCTAGCTTTCTGTCTTTCCATGAGTGCACATACCCTATAGAAAAAAAAATCTCTCTCAAAAAGAGTGAGAGAAGGAGAGAGAGAGAGAAGAGGCAAGCACCATCAACAATTTTCGTGTCATTTACCCTCACAGATACTACAGCCAGCCAGGATGATGGGCACTCAGGAATCCTGGAGCCAAACCTACAATCTTCCATATGTATCCTGCATCTCTCTCTCTCACTTTCTCGCTTTTTCTCTTTCTCTCTTTAGATCTATCTACTTAATTTTATTTATTATTATTTTTAATTTTGTTATAGGGCACTTGTGCTCAACAGAGAGAGACACAAAGAAGGGGAGTAAGACTGTGAAACCAGGTACAGGACTCGAAGTGCAGTTGACCCTGTAGGAGTCCAGGGTCCCAATTACCATGCCACTAGCTGGGCCCAGATCTAGCATCTCTTGAGCAACTTGTCCCTGCTATTCCCCTAATTCCAACCAAAAAAAAAAATCTACATTTAAAGTTTAAGACATGAATTGATTTAATAAAATGGCAGCCAATATAAATTTTTGCATTACATGTTGAGTCATAACGTAGGGACAAGGAAAACTATTAGTTTTTACCCTGAAAAAGGAAAAACATTAAAAGAAAACAACGATCTATTTACAAGTATTTTAAAATATTATGCAATTTTAAGCAGCGTGTCACATCACTGAGGAAATTACCTTGCCTCAGTAGTCTCTTGAACTTGTCAATATATTTGATGATTAGTATTTTTTTTTTTTTTTTTTTTTTTTGGAGAGATTTTCACTGTAGGGCGCGTGCGCTCGCCAGACAGACAGAGAGAGACATAGAGACAGAAAGTGAGAAATCACCCCCCAGGGGGGATGGTCATGTCACAATCCCTTCTCCTCCATTCTCCTCTCGGGATCTTGGGCACGCACGCACACGCGCCCGGCGTGAATTTTAAGCCACCGGGTCCAGGACACGAACCGTGGTCGACTACGTGGGAGTCCAGCGACATAGCCATTACGCTAACTGCTGGTTCCCAATGATTAGTTTTTGAAATGTAGCTTGATGATTGCTCTCTTGATTTTCAAAATACTGCCAAAGACAGCCAGAATTGGTGTGGCGGGTAAGGCTCTGGGCTCCCACATAGCTGACCACAGTTTGAGTCTTGGACTCAGCTCCTTGAAACTCACACCAGGTGTGTGTATTTATGCCCAAAATCACATGAGGAAAATGGACAGAAAGAGATCTTAATATGACCATTCTCCTGGGGGGCAATTTCTCACTTTTCCTCTTTCGGTCTCTGTCTCTGTCTCTCTCCAGTGAGCACATACTCCCTATCACAAAAAAATCTTAAAGAAAAACTACTGCCAAAATAAGTACTCTAGTTTCTCTATAGTTGATAGTTTTATAATTGAAATAAGATTTGTTTTCATTAAGAAATGTAAAATATAATTATTATGTTGTGGACTTTTACTGTATTTGAGATTAATGATGTGTGTGTGTATTTATATAATCAATATATACAATTTTTGTATATATGTGTGTGTGTGTGTGTGTGTGTGTGTGTGTATACATACACACATGATGTATTTTTTTTTGGAGAGGTTTTTGCTATAGGGCACATGCACTCACCAGAAAGACAAAGTGAAAGAGACAGAAAGTGAGAAATCACCCCCCAAGGGGGATGGCCACGCCACAATCCCTTTGCCTCCATTCTTCTCTCGGGATCTTGGGCACACACGCACACGCGCCCGGGGTGAGTTTAAGCCCCTAGGTCCGGAACTCAAACCGCGATCAGCTACATGGGAGTTCAGTGACATAGCCTTTATGCTAACTACTAGTCCCCACGATGTGATTTTTTTTCAAAGTTGTTCATTAAACGTTTATTAGAATATTACTATGTCCATGAGTGTGTAGAAACAGCCACACATACACACACACACACACACACACACACACACACACACACACAGACTGTGCTATCTTGATAAATAATTATCAGCCCACTTTCCAGAAGATAGCCCTGATAGGCAGTATTGCAGATTTGGTATTAGCACTTCCAACATAGCTGATTTCAAACTATCAATATGACATTGGCCGGCTCATAATGTCTCTGGAATGGAGAAATTGGTTTTGGGATTTGGCACAAGGCAGTAACTGGCACCCCACTGTGTTATAATTATGACACATACTGTAGCTTTTGGGACATACCAGCTGTTTAATAAATGATAACTTTTATTCATGACTGAACTATGTACATGTGTAGACAGAAGGAATACATGAAAAGTTATGTACTCTATGCTTATTAATTATGAAGCAAGATAGCAGATTCATGTCTGATTGCTACCATCTGTGATTCATGATACAGGCGGGGGAAGGGTGGAGTAGAGAGCATGAGACAGATGTATTTTTTCAACAATTAAATATAATATAACCATATTCCCAAGCCTTGTAGTGTGTAATGTTGACATATACAAATTAAATAATAGTTATAAATAGGGTGTTCATTCAAAATATATACATTTAGTAGAGAATTTTTTTGTCGATTATTATTATTATTATTATTATTTGCCAGATTTTATACTCTAATTACTGCTTCCTCAGTTCCTTAGGGAACAGGTGTAGGAGAACCCTTTGACAGCACTGTCAGTGGTATAATGACTATGGTATACATGCATGTTGCTAAAAATGTAATGGGCATTTGATTCATATTTAAGCAGATACAAAATAGCAGTAATATGATTTCACATAAGAAATAAGCCATGTTAGAGACAAGATTGGTTTAAGAAAAACTGACAATTAAGAAAGAGGACACTGAATCTTATGGGAAAAAGACGACCTCATTATTTTATTTAAGGATTTTGTTTTCCCTAAAAGTACACTTTGAAAAAAATTCTAAACTGAAAATAGCAAGCATGCCCTGTGGAGAAAATTGTATTGTTATCTGTTCAAGATACACTTGTGTGTTTATAAATATGTGGATAATAGAAACAAGGTCAAGAGGTTTCTGCCAACAGAGAGCCTATTTGGTTTCCAAGCCGTAAACTTTTTTGGATACTTCCAATAGAAGCAGAGGTTACCAATTTAAAGTTTTTCCTTGAGTGGGAAAAAATCAATCCCAATTCATGTACAGGGTTGGGAGAAGAAACATCTGAACACAGCAGGGCAGCAGGAAGAAAATCATGTATTGCTTAGGTCTCAAATTATAGATTTCTTCCTCACAGTGGCATTTCCTTACCTGACCAGTCAGCATTAAATGTCCCTCCTCTACAGACATTTAGATTCCTAGGTTTCTTGCTCCCATTGCATTAGTTAGACTTCATTAAAATGACTCCAATGCATCCTGCTTTGGACTGCATTCCAGAGGAGAGTAAGACTTTTTGAGTTGGGATGAAACTTGCTTCTAGCCAGGAACAGAATAGATAGATCAATGGCTTACTATTGTGTTCTCTTCCAGTTCCCACATTTCTTAGCAATGTTCATTAGCTCCCACTGAATAGATAATGTGCAGTCACTAAGGCGAGAGTCTGAGGAATGATATTGGCACAGCACAAATCTCTGTTTGACTAAGGAGTTTATGCAACAGGTAACTACCCCTAAGCATTCATTTCTAAATTCATTCTCCTGAACGATAGGGGTGGCTCATGAATTAAAATGTGTGGACTCTGTATACACTCACTGCGGCTTCTTTTCCATAAAAACAAACTCTATGGTCTCAGACTGTGCTGCAAGAGCAAAATACCGAGACTTAGGTAATTTATAAAGGTCAGGAATTTGTTTTTCACATATGTCAAAGTGGAAAGGCCAAGACTAAGGCACCAAGAGTTTCAGTTGGTTGGTAAGGCTTCTCTCTCTAGTACTTTCTTACTGTACTCTCTGGAGGGGAGGAATGTTGTATTCTGATCAGCAGAAGAGCAGATGAACCCTCACAGTTTTATCACCTTTTGAAGGTCCTAGGTCTTACTACTATCACTTTGGCCATTATATTTCAACACCTGAATTTTGAAGAAGATACATTGAAACCATGGCACCTATCCAAAGGTCTTGCCTGGTGAAGTAACTAGCAGTGGCTCTGGAATGCCTGCCATACCCTGCATAAATATTTCTTAGCTCACTTAACAACTGAAAAGTTGGGTTACATTGTGACTGTCTACAAACCCTAGGACAAGAGGCAGTCACTAGGGTAACAGTATTTAAGAAAGGGAAAAATCAGACATTCTGAGAGATGATAACTATTGGCTCGGTGCTATTATTTCTTACCGACTCAAAATTTCACTGTAGTCCATGGCTTGCTGTTAGATTTTAAGTCATAGACTCTTAGCCAGCATGCGCCCTCCTACACATGTGTATATAAATATAAATATTTATTTATATTATTATTTCATATATATGTAATATGTATGAAATATATATATACATATGAGATTGCCATTGGAAAAAATATTTCCCATGGAGAAAGAACAAAGTGTTTGGGCTAAGCTGAACAGTCTATATGTCCCTCTGGATCCTCTCTCTGTTCTTCCCCACTCTACGATATTTTCTGGAAATGTAGTATAACCAGTATGGCATTAAATCAATTATTTTATGTGTCTGTCCTTGATACATTTTGGGTTTTCTTCCTCCCAGTATAGACCATAAGATTTGCTGTTGTATTTGTGATTTCCTTGTCTTGAAACTTTACAAAATGAATCATGGCTTAACTACTTACCTTCTCCTCTTGAATCTTGTCTGTATCTCAAGTTCCTATTCGCCCCCAGTTCCTAAGTTAACTACTTAAGAATACTTAAGAAATGACCTTTTCAGGGCCAGTAGGTGATGTAGTGGTTAAGGCATTGGACTTCCACATGGTCATTCATGGTTCGAGTCCCAGACTCATCATATGCATGCCCAAAATCCCTAGAGGAGAATGAAAGAGAAGGGATTGCAGTACAGCCATCCCCCTGGGAGTGATTTCTTATTTTCTGTCTGTCTGTCTCACTCTATCTGTCCAGCAAGCATGTGCATCCTTTAGCAAAAATCTCTCTGAAAAAGAAGAAATTACCTTTGCTCATAATTGTCAAATACACACACACACACACACACACACACACATACACGAAGGTACTTTGAAAAGTTCATGGAAAATGTAATTAAAATATGAGTTCATTTTGGTTCAAAAATATAGAAATCCATGCATACATTTTCCACAATGTACATTTCCCATAAAATTTTGAAGACCTTATATATATATATAGTGTGTGTGTAGATAATACCCATGACACCTAAATTATACGTTAAAACCTGAAAACCATAAATAAGGAAATAATAGAAGGTAAACAAAACATTTATATAGGAAACATCATGAACTAGTACAATTTAATTGCCTATTTTATATCATGCTATACAGAGTATGTAAGCTCTAAAAATGAAATATGATAAAGCTTATGATACTAGAAAATCCACATTCTAGACTAAGCTAAAGGAAAATTTTACATTGGTTTTTCTTAAAGAGTCATGTTGATATCTGCTATCACTTCTGAATGATGGGTTCTTCATAGATTTAGAATTTAGAAATAAACTAAAATCTTAGTGCTATATCTTAATATTCTCATAGGATTCAAATAAGGCTGTACAGGGCAGAGGTCTGGCATCCAATTGTTCCAGTGCAATTCTAGGCTCTGTAACTTGAAACTTGAAAAAAGTTATGTAACCTCTCTCTGGGTTTGAGCTTCTTGCCCTCTACAGAATGGCACAATAATATTGCCTAATCAGGCTTTTGTTGATCAGTGAAAGTACATGAAAACCACTTAAAATAGTGTCCCATACATCATAATCACTCTATAAAGCTACAGTTTTTTGGCACTGTGACACCTACTGGGAACCCAAAGTGAAAATGAAATAACTCCTGCACCCCATGAAGACGATTTATGGGTTCTTGAAGAACAAGATAAATTGTGAGAATGTATCAATATATTGCATGAAGGGCATAAGTGGAGAAAACGTCTGAGCCAATGCTGAGAAATCTTTGTGCACAGCTGTATGGGTAACTTTCCTGATGGAAATTAAGATGAATGAAGAGATCTAGGTTGAAAATAGTAAGGAGGCAGACTGCATTCTTTTTTATTGTTATTGCATTTTTCCTGTCATTGCTTTTAAGAAGAGAAAGAGTATTATGTTTAATAAAAAGCTTAGAAAAATCATTTGCATTTTAAAGACAAGTCTATCAAACAATATATTTGAATTGTCTGATTCATATTTTAAAAAACGGAGAATTATTTATCCCACAGTCCCCAAATACATCAGTTTTTAAATTTAGATACTTTCAGGACCCTTGAACTTAGTGACTTAGATATAAACATCTGTCATACTGATTGTCTAAATTTCCCATAATTAAGAATTGCATTTTCTTGTTCTGATCTTATTTTTATCTTTTGCTTACAAAAATAACTGCTGATTATACTTAATCAAATATTACATAAGAAGATATTTGAAAAAATGTTTAATTTGTTCTCCATCTCCTCCCCAATACTACTTAATAGTAAAAATAAAAATTAAAGTAGTATTATAAATATTGATATCAGGACTAGCAGGTGGCATAATGGTTATGTCACTGGACTTCTATGTAGTTGACCACGGTTTGAGTCCTAGACCTGGGGGTTTAAAACTCACGCTGGGTGAGTGCGCATGTATGCACAAGATCCTGAAAGGAGAAGAGAGGAAAAGGGATTGAAGTGTGGCCACCCTTCCAGAAGGTGATTTCTCACTCTCGGTCTCTCTCTTCTGTCTTTCTAGTGAGTGCACGTTTCCTACAGCAAAAATATCTCTTAAAAAATAATACAATAAAATAAAATAAAACTCTCAATATCTTTTCCTATGATTATAAATTCCTTTGCAAACATAGATACATCGAAAATATTAATACAAATGCATATATACATTTAATAAAAAGTTTACATATGCTGGTGAGAGATAGAGAGTGAGAGAGAGAGAATGGAAATAACATTTCTCAAAAAAATTGGTCATGCTGTGATTCCTTCTCCTCCATCTCCCTCCTTTTCAAGATTTTTGGCATACACATACACATGCCTGATGTGTTTCTAAAGATGTGAGGTCTGGGAGTCAAACTGAAGGTTTAGTCCTCCAATGTGTGTATATTTATTTTCTTCATATTTCTTTAGTTAATTTAAAAAATTGATATTGTAACATATATGGTTCATTCGTTAAACTCAGTAGGATATTAAGATATGTTTTCAGGACAATGTACACTAAAACTAGAATGCTATATGCTTTGAAATAAATTTGTTTGTATGTTTTATTTTATTTGTGATTCTAGAGTTGAATAATGCAAGGTAAAACATATCACCACATTTAGCTGATATCTTCCCATAAAAGAGAAAAATATTTGATATTTAAAATATTATTTCTGTGATTATTCTAGCTTTAATAGAAATAGTTTGATAACCATTACTAATTTCTCAGTCCCTACTGATCTACATACTCAAAATATGAATTACTAGATTTACCATTTAACTCTTCAAAACTGTAATGAATAATAAGCACTGAAAAACAAACTTTCAGAATTCTGTCAGAATCCTTCTGAGCAATACAAAAATGTTAAATATATCATATTAAATTCCCACGTTCTGTCTCTCTGTCTTTTTCAGTCTTTCTGGCAAGCGCACATGCCCTATAGTAAAAACGTCTTTCAAAAAAAAAAAAAAACCAAAAAAAAGATTAGTAAATCAGATTTACAAATCAGAAATGATTCCCACGGGACCAGGAGTTGGCATTAATAGTTATGTCACTGGAAGCCCATGGCTTACACTCTACGCGCCCTATAGCCAAAACCTCTCAAAAAAAAAAAAAAAAAAAAAAAAAAAATGATATCCACTATCAAAATAAACTAATCATTTGAAGGATAAAGATGTGTTTGAGAGAGAAGAGATGTATTGAGTAGTGCTAGACACCCATGTTGCTTCCAATACTCTTTATATCCAACATTATATCCAATCAACATTTGCCTTGATTTAACATGAGTCTCTAAATATGTATATAGAATCATCATAATGCAAAAAATAAACTGATTTAGTCATGAAGCATCTAAATTTTATAAGAGAATATTTACATAACATGCACAATATTTTCCAGGTAGTCATACCTCCTAAATTCATAGATTCAAGTCTGTGTGCTATAAGCAAAACGAAACAGACAGGCCCAGCCTACATCCCAGAAATAAAGAAGCTCTTACTAATAAAGAGCATTGCTGTGTTTACCAGGTGGTCTGCCCGTTAGAATGTTTACAGGAGACACTTTCACGATGCATGCTGCATCTGTGGATGGACATCCTCCAGCTGTCAGGTGAAAATGGATTTCAGATCTCCTGTTTACTTACTTTTTTTTTTCTTCCAATTTTGAACAAGAAAAACTGCTTTCTCAATTCCATTGTCACATTCTATTTATAAATGAGAATTCTTTACTAACTTATTCAAAAACACATGGAATTATTATTATTTAGCTTTTGGACAAGGTTTTTTGAGATCTAATAGAAAAATTACCCAAATGACCATGAAGAAATACAATGGTTAATTTCTTGACTTTGGTTAATGGGGATTGAGCAGGCTGATCATTAAAATTCAAAATAGGGACCAGCAAGTGGCATAAAGGCTATGTTGCTCTACTCCCATGTAGTCGACCATGATTCAGGTCCAAGACCTGGTGTCTTAAACTCACCGCCGGTTGCATGTGCATGCGTGCCCAAGATCCTGAGAGGAGAATGGAGGAGAAGGAATTGCGGCTGGGCACGCCCCCCGGGGGTGATTCCTCACTTTCTGTCTCTCTGCCTCTCTGGCAAGCACATGCACCCTATAGCAAAAACCTCTCCATTAAATAAATAAATGATGTGGTGGTTGGGGAGTTGTACTATTGCATCAAGCAGTCATGGACTTTACTTTTCTGACTGGAGTTAGGTGGTATCTCATTGTGCTTTTAATTTGTATCTCCCTTAATTGTTTACCACAAGATTCTATTTTCTCACTGGGAACTAATAAAATCAAGAAGAGTAAAGTAATTTCTAATTAGGTCATTCAGGGATAGCATCATAAAGCAATTTCAAAACATTTAAGGAAAAATGAAATTCAAGTATGAGTTTAATTTGTTGCAAAATTTTTTGAAGTCTATGCATAGTTTTTTCATAATACATTTTTTTCATAAATTTTGGAAGTTATCTATTTTTTGAGAGGTTTTTACTATATGGTGCGTGCACTCACCAGAGAGACAGAGAGAAACAGAAAGCGAGAAATCACCCCCCAGGGAAGATAGCTACGCCGCAATTGCTTCTCCACCATTCTCCTCTCGGGATCTTGGGCATATGTGCCCAACGTGAGTTTAAGCCACTGGGTCCGGGACTTGAACTGCAGTCAACTACATGGGAGTCCAGCAACATAGCCATTATGCCAACTGCTGGTCCCAGAAGATATCTTATATTTGACTTGAGGAAATAGAAAATAAGTATAGATCATCAGAAAAGAAATTTCAGATAGAAGGATGATGAGTGGTAGAATATGGAGAGCAAGTTCAAGATCAATAAATGTAAAAGAAAATGTATAGCAATGGTATAAATATGCATCTGTGCATCTGGGGATAGAATTGGAGTTGGAGAGTACATATACTTACATTTTAACCTGTGTAATTTATAATTCTCTATGTGGTCAATGCAGACCACATAAATTTCATAATCAAGCAGAGAGAAAGTCATTTGAGATCTTGTGTACTTTCATATCTGTTCATAGATTCTAATTCTCACTCAACTTCTGTATACAAAATTCTCTGTAGAGTATCTGATAGATACAGATGCACCAGTATTTTATTCAGAGATCTCCACATACTCATTATTTCCAGTGAGGCTTACTTTTTAAACTTGTAGTGAGCTAAAAATAGGTATGATAGAGAAAAATTGAAAGCACCAAGAAAGACCATCTGTTCATTGCATTGTCTACTTTTTGTAAGTGTGGGCATGTTATTTTCACAAATAACTAAACTAGCTAGCTTATATAAAGCAAGCAAAGTAATTATATACTAACTGACAACTTTTTATTATCAAAAATAAGTCTGATTCAAACTGATGGCCCTGAGGTGAAAACTCTGTATATTATTTTACTGATCACAAGAGTGTTTGTTTCTTTTCGATCCTTATTTTTCACAATAAATGTCATAAAATAGTATCTATTTACCCTAAAGCAATATACGAATATAACTGTCTTTCCTATGTTAATATAAATGAAACATGGCAGATGTTATGTTATTAAGGTTTATATTGCAAATATTCTTTCACTTGTCCGTCTTGGAAAGGTTCACTTGGTACTCCGTGAGGCAAACCATTCTGCCTGTCAGCTTACCTCACAGATCTCAGAATAATGAACACATCAGATGCTGACCTCGAGCAATATTCCTTCTGATTTGTTCCCTTTCACAGCACACATGGGTTATGCCCCATTACTTCCCATGCATTGTTTCATCTCATGAGTTTTTCAGAAAATAAGAGAGGTGGGGGAGAGGGAGAAATAGAAAGGAAGATGGATTTTAGAGTTATAGAAAAATTGCTTTCAATAAGAACCAAATAATGTTGAAAAGCAAAATTCATAGCAATGCTTTGAATAAGAGGTAGATCTCATAGGTTTCTTCAGACTACATAAAGTATTTTCTTACTGAATTGCTATGTAAACTAATCCTTAATATTCAAAAATTTGTGATCCAGATAAATGTTTTATA
>NW_006159890.1:870465-890465 GCF_000334495.1 Tupaia belangeri chinensis
TATATATATATATATAAATGTTGCTTCTTTTATTTGAAAAGTCAGACTCACCATAAAAACAAGTACAACCTATAAAATAAATTTGAAAATTATTAAATTCAATGATTCTTTCTGCATCTGTTCCTTGTAAATATTATTAAAGTGTGTTAAGCATTTAAGTATTTCCTGCATAAAAGACGTGTTTATTATTTTTTAGATGCTAAATAATCTGGCGTCTTTTGCTTTTTCTTATTTTCTCTCCTTCATTATGTGTGTATTTCTATGGCCTTTTTGTCTCTTTTGTTATTTAGGATTATTTTCCAGGAGTAGAGTACACGAGAGGCCAAAAAAATTAGACAATACAATTCCTAAGTAGCATTAATTAGAAAAAAAGTACTTGGTGGCATCAGGGAGCATTTGCCTTACGGCTTTATTTCTGAATTCTTCATGTTGAAGTCCTTACCAGTTTCACTTTGCAACAGAATAGTAAATCTGGTTTTAGTTCAAGACAATGAGAAAAACGTTTATTTATTTATTTCTTAAAACAATGTCTTCTTTTTAAGCACCCTGTATCTAGGAGACACTTTTATTACCGTCATGCGCAACTTGTCTGGCTTGGACCATTTGTCCTCTTAACTTGTTAACCAGGTACATGAGCTTCATTCAGTGTTTACCTTTACACATTGAGTCTATTTTTTTAATTCCCTGAACCACCACATTAGAAATAAATACAACTGTTATGATCATGAAACTGAGTAAGATAAATGTACCTAACACATTGCAAATTAATTTAAAGTTAGATCTTGGGACCAGCAGTTAGCCTAATGGCTGTGTCGCTGGACTCCCATGTAGTCCACCACGGTTCGCATCCTGGACCCCACGGCTTAAAACTCACACGAGGCGCGTGTGTGCACGTGCCCAAGATCCCGAGAGGAGAATGGAGGAAAAGGGGTGATTTCTCGCTTTCTGTCTCTCTGTCTCTCTCTGTCTGGTGAGTGCACGTTCCCTACAGCAAAAAACCTCTTCAAAAAAAAAAAAATTAGATTTAACTCTATGTTTTTTTTTTTTTTAAATTAGATCTAAAGACTGAAAAAGCAATCAATGCAAAAATGATTTAGAAATGAAATAATAAAAAATTATGTATCGGGTAGTTTTCATTAGAAAACCATCGTTATGATATTATTTCTGAGGAAAGATAAAATAAAAGATTATAGTTTTTTTAATGAAATCAGCCTAAATTACTGAATGATGCATAAACATAACAAATGCTAATAAGAAGAAGAGAGGAAAAGAGTAGAAAAATAGATGGTAGTAGAAAAACAGAGCTATGGGATGATATTAAAAGTGCAATACATGCTTCACTGGATTCTCAGAAGGAGTAAAAGGAGAGAACAGGACCCCCAAAATATGTGAAGAGACGATAACCAAGAATTCACTATCACTAATGAAAGACGATGCAAATGATGAATCCATGGCACCTGTGGAAATCTACGCTTACATGCTAATTAAAAGGGAAAAAAATCACAAGTACGTAAAGATAAAAATGCATTTTAAAGGAAGATAGAGGAAAAAGAAAGAGCACATTCATATGCATACTTTACAAAAGTAATTATGCACAGATAGTAAAATAGTCTTTTTGATTCAGGTTCATCTTAGATAGGCATGTGATTTAATGAACTTTAAGAATGTGGAAGCATGCACATTATTGTTTGCTACCAGTTATTGCAGAAAAACATGTACAGCTATCAGAAAAGCATTCTAATTGACACTACCATTTTTTGTGAAATAAAAATATTATTTCTCATGCTGGAAGAAATATGTCATCCTATATCCATTCATCAAAATGTTGTAAATATACATAGAACCCTGATATAAAATCCCTTTTCTCATTCCATATTAGACACAGGGAGTGGATTGTAATTTAGATATGCTGGGAGATTCTGATTCTGAAACACACAAGCCACAGGACCAGCAGGTAGCGTAGTAGTTAAGGCACTGGACTCCCACATGGCGGACTCCGATTTGAGACCCAGATCCAGTGGCTTGAAACTCAAGACGGGCATATGTGCAAGCATGCCAGTAGTGTGCAGGCATGCCCGTGACTTGGGCTGGCTGGGCCTGGGTGTGGATGAAAGCACAAGCACCTTGTCCGGTGTGCCTAGCTCTCCCTGAAGAGATAAACAAAAGTTTTACAAAGCACATAGAATAATAGCATGTTCAATATCAATTAAGATGAATATGTCTATGTCTTAATTTAGGTATGCATGCTTTGAAAAACCACACTGCATTCCACAAAAATGTATAATGATAATATACAAACCAGACATCTTAATTAAAAAATAATTAGTTTTGGTTTGTGACTTAAAAACTTCTATGAGTTCCACATGACTTTTAAGGTAAAGTCTTGAATCCTTAAAATAGATCAAATACAATAATCTTTGATATCCTCAGTGAATTGGTTCCAGGACCCCTGCAGATAGCAAAATCCATGGATTCTCAAGTCACTTCATATAAAATGGTATAGTACCTATACTTTCATGGAATCTATGCATGTTTCCCTGTATACTTCAACTGTTCTCTAAATTACATGTAATACTTAATACAAAGTAAATGCTACGTGAATAGTTGTTTCACCGTATTGCTTTGGAAATAATCACCAAAAAAACTGTCTGGATGTGTTCAGTACAGATGCAACAATCATAGGCCTAACTACATCGTACGTAACAACATCACTATTTTCTTTGTTTTCTGCCATAGGGTTGATGTACTCATTGGAGAGACAGAGAGGGAAGGTGGCAAATTACTCCCCCCCAACCACCCCCCTGGAATGACTGGCCATACTACCATCCCTTCTCCTCCATTCTCCTCTTGAGATTTTGGGCATGCATGCACATGTGGCTAGAATGTTTTTCACGCTGCCAGGTCTGACTCAAACCACTCAGTAGACCATGTGGGATACAGCTGACTTAACCTGCGTGCCACCTGCTGGCTCCCAATATCACATTTCTTATCTCTGATTGATAGAAACCACAGATGTCAGGGCCAGCAGGTGATAGGATGGCTAGGCCTCTGGGCTCCCACACGACCAACCAAGTTTCGAGTCTTGAATCTGGCTGCTTACTATCTTTCTTTTCCTGTCTCTCTGTTTCTTTCTGTAGCAAATTTTAAAACAGATAATAATAAATGAAATTAAATAAATAATTCTTTTAAAAAAATAAGAATCCACAGATGTAAACTTATTACAAAGGGCCAGCTGGATATATATTGTTTGATATTTTTGTCGATCTCAGCTTTCATTGTTCTGTGCTTTGTATACAGGCTTCCCTCAGTAAAGAGGTGCTGTGTGCAATTAGCTGTGATTGTTAAATGTTTACTCCTAACATGTACTCAGGTTTTTGCTTGTTTGCTTTTTTCCATGAATCCTGCCTTCTGGCCTTCTCCCTAAGGATGCTTTTCCCTTTGAATGTTCTTCCGTGAAAGTCTATTTTAAGTGTACTATAATAATAGATTAAAATTATCTGGGGACCAGCAGATGGCCTAATGGTTACATCATTGAACTCCCATGTAGTTATCTGCGGTTCAAGTCCCTGACCTTGTAGCATAAAAAACTTAAAAAATCTCAGCTGGGCACGTGTGCATTCTTGCCCCAGATCCCAAGAGATTGGAGAAGGGAATGCAATGTGGCTGTTCCTCTGGGGGGTGATTTCTCACTTTCTATCCCTCTGTCTCTCCAGGGAGCACATAAGCCCAATAGCAAAAATCTCTCTTAAAAAAATTATTTGTCTGTTTGTTGTATATTACCTCTTACACACATCTAACGTTCATAAAGAAAGAATCTTTATTCTACTCATCATTTTCCCCCTTATTTAGTAAAGTTCTGCATATTAGAGGCACTTGGCTGCTGATGAAATGGATGAACACTAGGTAGGCAGGAATAGTAAAGTATAAATCACTGAGAGGTCATTAGGATTATGCTGTGTTAGAGACACTGACGGGCTGATAGAGGAAGGGAACATGAGTAGGACCAGAAGAATGAGAGAGCCCGGCATTCCAATACCTTGTTGTACAGGCTAGTTGGTGGAGCTGCTAGTGTGGTGGTTAAAGCAGCTGGATCCCACATGGCCAACTGTGTGGTTCAAGGCTTCAAGTCTCAGATCTGGTGGCTTTGATAAATTGCCAGATGTGTGCATGCATGCCCCAAATCCGGGGAGGGAGAATTAGCAAGAATTATGCATTATCGTTTCCCCTCAGGGGTTCTTTTTCTTTCTCTCTCTCTGGTGAGTGTGTACTGTCTCTGACAACACTTGAAAAAAAAAAAGAAAGGACGGAAGAAAGACAGAAAGAAAATATGTAAATTTTCTTTTTGAATACTTATCCCTGAAACAAAGATTCGAGATGTGGCTTGCTCACGAGACTGCATGCTGCTGCCTGTAATTGTGGTGACTCACAGAAGGACCAGGAGCTCAAAGCTGGTCTGGACAGTTAGGAGGCTCATGCTATCGTGGCCCTATCTTGGGGGAAAAAAATGAAAGGAAAATCTTTTAAAAAAATAAGAATCCACAGATGTAAACTTATTACAAAGGGCCAGCTGGATATATATTGTTTGATATTTTTGTCGATCTCAGCTTTCATTGTTCTGTGCTTTGTATACAGGCTTCCCTCAGTAAAGAGGTGCTGTGTGCAATTAGCTGTGATTGTTAAATGTTTACTCCTAACATGTACTCAGGTTTTTGCTTGTTTGCTTTTTTCCATGAATCCTGCCTTCTGGCCTTCTCCCTAAGGATGCTTTTCCCTTTGAATGTTCTTCCGTGAAAGTCTATTTTAAGTGTACTATAATAATAGATTAAAATTATCTGGGGACCAGCAGATGGCCTAATGGTTACATCATTGAACTCCCATGTAGTTATCTGCGGTTCAAGTCCCTGACCTTGTAGCATAAAAAACTTAAAAAATCTCAGCTGGGCACGTGTGCATTCTTGCCCCAGATCCCAAGAGATTGGAGAAGGGAATGCAATGTGGCTGTTCCTCTGGGGGGTGATTTCTCACTTTCTATCCCTCTGTCTCTCCAGGGAGCACATAAGCCCAATAGCAAAAATCTCTCTTAAAAAAATTATTTGTCTGTTTGTTGTATATTACCTCTTACACACATCTAACGTTCATAAAGAAAGAATCTTTATTCTACTCATCATTTTCCCCCTTATTTAGTAAAGTTCTGCATATTAGAGGCACTTGGCTGCTGATGAAATGGATGAACACTAGGTAGGCAGGAATAGTAAAGTATAAATCACTGAGAGGTCATTAGGATTATGCTGTGTTAGAGACACTGACGGGCTGATAGAGGAAGGGAACATGAGTAGGACCAGAAGAATGAGAGAGCCCGGCATTCCAATACCTTGTTGTACAGGCTAGTTGGTGGAGCTGCTAGTGTGGTGGTTAAAGCAGCTGGATCCCACATGGCCAACTGTGTGGTTCAAGGCTTCAAGTCTCAGATCTGGTGGCTTTGATAAATTGCCAGATGTGTGCATGCATGCCCCAAATCCGGGGAGGGAGAATTAGCAAGAATTATGCATTATCGTTTCCCCTCAGGGGTTCTTTTTCTTTCTCTCTCTCTGGTGAGTGTGTACTGTCTCTGACAACACTTGAAAAAAAAAAAGAAAGGACGGAAGAAAGACAGAAAGAAAATATGTAAATTTTCTTTTTGAATACTTATCCCTGAAACAAAGATTCGAGATGTGGCTTGCTCACGAGACTGCATGCTGCTGCCTGTAATTGTGGTGACTCACAGAAGGACCAGGAGCTCAAAGCTGGTCTGGACAGTTAGGAGGCTCATGCTATCGTGGCCCTATCTTGGGGGAAAAAAATGAAAGGAAAAACTATTCAAAAGTTATTAAGGTAAAGGGTTCTGCAACAATATGACTTTTCTGTTAGAGGATAGTGATCAATATTGGAGCAAGGCAACATTTGTTGAAGGATTAACAACAAAGCTCCACCTGGATTGTGTAAGAATTCACAGAAATTCTGATTTCCAGAGCATTTTCTCATTTTCATTATTATGGGATGAACATTTTATTTAATAATAGTAACTCTGTAACACTTCTTGCAATATATTCTGCAGTTTTAATATTTTCACTATTAGTTATCTTGTATGTTTTCTATTATACGTATTGATCTTTAAACATGTTTGATGTGATAAAATTATCAAGTGCATTAGGACATTCTATTTCATGTTTCTAAAATTATAGCAAAACAGAGCAAGACAAAACAACCAGCCAAACAAACCAGTCAACCAACAGACAAAAAGCCATAGCTATTTCCTGAAGTGTTCAAAGATAGTGATAGAATACATGATTGCAAGATCATATTGGAAAACGCAGAATTCCAAGGGATTTTACAGCAATAGTATTTCAGAAGATTTAGTGTAGACATGAGCTTAAAAAATGACATGTGCAGATTTAAAACTTGAACCTTATTTCCCCATTCCTCTACCAAAAGTAAGAGAAGTAGTTTGGGAAATCTCTCCTAATGACTAATCAGAGATAATATATTTTGAGATGTGTAATTCACTGAAAATTTTAAATTCCATGAAATAAGAGGCACATTATGCAAATTGTTTTAGGTTAATATTCATTTTATTTCAAATAACTAATTAAACTGGAGAAAAGACAGGAAAGAATAAATAAAGAATATCAAATCCTTAGGATACCAAATTGAATCCAGTTTTGTGAGGTAATTTTCTAGTCCACTAAAGAGGATATGAAATAAATAATTCCATATATTAAAACATCATCTGCCTAATGTTGATACTTTTATCAAATGTACTCTCATAATCTGTGCTTCTTATAAAGCTATCCTGAGCCTAGTAAATTTAGGGAAAAGCATAACTATTCTGGTTGCAGTACTCGTATTTGTCAGATATACAGTTAATTCAATACTGCATTTTATTGTTTTTTTGAGGCAAAGAAACAAAAAAACAAAAAACAACGGCACAAATGTGAGTGAGGCAGTGGTATAAACCATGCAGAAAAATTCTGACAGCCATGTTAGTTAGGATCTGGCTATGTTTATTGTTACAGAGGACATAGAAAAACATAGTTTTTAGACACTGTCTATATTATGGAAGAAGGGATAGGTACATGTGTTAATAGCTCTAAGAGAGTAAAATTTTTTTTTTGAAGAGGTTTTTGCTATAGGGTGCGTATGCTCACCAGATAGAGAGAGACAGAGAGATAGGAAGCGAGAAATGACCCCCCAGGGGGATGACCACACCGCAATCCCTTCTCCTCCATTCTCCTCTCGGGATCTTGGGCATGCACGCACACGCACCTGGCATGAGTTTAAGCCACTGGGTCTGGGACTAGAACCATGGTCGACTACGTGGGAGTCCAGCGACATAACCATTACGCTAAGTGCTGGTTCCTAGACACTGTCTATATTATGGAAGAAGGGATGGATACATGTGTTAATAGCTCTAAGAGAGTAAATTTTAATAAGGGATTAAAATGAACTATAAAGAGAACTTCAATAATTAATGTTGTAGATTGGCCCAGTGTTTCATGATGAGCTTTTGGGACTATCCTGTTGGGGGCAGAATCTGCACATCCTGGTCTATTAGCTGAGGACAGACACATTTCTTCACATCTCCTCCCTATTTATAAAATTGGAAATGACAATAATTTCTGCACATCTCTTTCCTATTCATAGAATTGTTAATGACAATACTATTAAATCAGAGGGCTGGCATTTAGACAATGAGATAATGTTTTTAAACATTGTGTAAAAGTGTTGACAATGCTTAGAACTGTTAAATTCTATCATTTTAACCAAACATGACTATCAGGTATTCGGTTGTTTGGCATTGGAAGTATATCGGCCTTGTTTAGGGGAAATTTCTATCTTCTTGAGAACCGAACTACGTGATGTTTTAAATAATCACAACTGAAAGGATCTAGCGCTCTCTGAATATATGTTTTAAATATAAGCATTGCATTTTGTTGAATAGGAGATATATAATATAGTTAGCTAAATAAGCAAGTATGCTAATTATTAAGATAGAAAACAAGTTTTCCAGAAGAGTAGAATGAATAGTTTCAATCATAGGTTTCACTCTCATATTTGCCCTTTATTGTACTTAAGTATGAGAAAACAATTATGTTCTGTTCTATTACTGGTCCTTAATAAATATTTGTGAAATTATTAAATTATTAAATATCAGAAGATAAACTGGGACTATCACAGCTTTTAGTCAGCTTTTTTTTTTTTTTTTTTTTTTTTTTTTTTGTTTTTTTTTTTTTTTAAGCCAGCTTATTTACTAGTTATTTGAACTTGAGAAACATTTAGACAAATTTTTATGAGTGCTCTTTTTATAAAGCAAATTGAATACTTTAAGGCCTGTTTATACGCAGACATACAGCATATAGTATGTAACATGACATATTACATGCATAGACACACACACACACATCAGAATTACAAGAGACAATTTTTCTGGGGTTATTTTGACATTGATACCTTTTGAGTAATCTCCTTTTTTGACATTTTTAATTATATACTTAAGGATGATTTCTTTTAGTTTTTTTTTTTTTTTTTTTTTTTAAATCTCCAGTAGTGTAATATCTGCTATTTTTCTTTCTCTTTGAATCCTAAAACGTTTGGCCAGTGCAGTTTGAAGTTAGGATTTAGACTTTTTACATTGAAGCCAGTTTGAAGCTCAGTAAGTTTATTGCGAGAAAACAACCAGAAATAAATTGTTACAAAACCAATTTCCCAAAAGAAAAGCTATCAAGTTACTATGTAGCAGAGCAAATTCAAAGCTCAGCAAAGCTGTATCCCCATTGAAAGTTAAGTTTGCTGTTTCAATAAATTGTTTATCTATATAGCTCACTGATAACTTGAAAGCTAATATTTGATCTAATATATTTTTTCATGTGAGAAAATGAAATTCTACTTTATTTTAAATTCTATTTATAAAATTCACTATGCAAACATGTTTTATATTGGAATTTCTGTCCAAAATAAAAAATAAAAAAAACTACAAGACTTATGAAAAATGTAGCAAGAACTTTGTATATCTTGTGAAATATAATGTAGATAAAATGTGGAATTTTCTATATCCTATACATAGTTACAATCTGACTCTTCTCAGTTCATTGAAACTGATGAAAACGGTGATAAAATTTAAAGTTGATCTATTATTAGACCATCTAAGTAAAACATATAAATCAAATGTGTGATCTCACTTTTTCCTCATATGGTTTCAGGCAATTGCATTATTTCTTGCACACCCTTTGGAAGAACAATATCACACAAAAACTCGAGAAACAACAAAAAAATTGTGTAGTCATTTCTTACCACCAGGGAGAGGATGACCAGAATTACAAATTCACATTGAGTGGGCGGGCTTTCGTAGAGAATCACTTGTTGCCATGCAATATTAATGAGATCTATTACAGAGCTTTTACTTCTACTTTAATAAATCCTCTCAAGAGGAACATGTATATTTTAGGAGATCAAATAATTATATTCTGCAAGTGACAGTGTGTAAAATATTTTCTGAAGAAAATCTATTTAAATCAGAAAAGCTGTAATTGTTTAGATAATCAGCATCAACATTTGAAAAAATGTTCAGTGACCGCGGTTCAAATCCCGGAACCAGTGGCTCACTGGGTGCGTTTGCATGCTTGCCCAAGATCCCAAGAGGAGAATGGAGGAAAAGGGATTGTGGAGTGTCCATACCCTCTGGGGGGTGATTTCTTGCTTTCTGTCTCTCTGTCCCTCTCTGTCTTTCTGGTGAGTGCACGTGCCCTATAGCAAAATAACCTCTCCAAAAAAAAAAAAAAAAAAAAAAAAATTTTAATATAGGCTAGACTTCTAAGCAATAAATGTGATGTTCCTATTAATGTTAATAGGAGTTTTATGTTTTAATTTACATTGTTTGAAAAATATATTCTTATATAAAGGCTATGTGCCATTTCATTATGATTACCAAATGTTACTTTTTTAAACATGAATTAGGAGTATTTAGAACTTGGTAATATAACCGAATTCAGGAAATTATTTTTTAAAAAGGAGAAGGAAACACTTTTCCATTAGGAAACAAACAAATAAACAAACAAACAAACAAAAATACCCAAGGAAAAACCCCAGCATTTTACAGACACTCAAACACACATTCATAATTTGCAGAAAAATTAGGTTTGATTTCATTGCTCATATCAATAGTATAAGAATTAGCATAGTAAAAAAGGTACCTTATGTATGCATACAAAATATCTTTATACTTCCAAAGGCAAGATGAATTATAAATGTATGTGTGTGTGTATCAAAATCCCTAATTTAGTTAATTTTTTAGACTGATTCAAATAAATAATGTTGCATTTCTGAATCATCTATTCCCAGTCCTTTTATTGATTACATTTTCTCCTTTGAATTTCACAGGAAAGTGGAAACCAAGTTCATTTTACATGGAGTTAGAAAGTCCTGTTTCAACAATTGCTGAGATGGTTGATAGAGACATGGTTTATTTTAGAAGAAAATAATTTGTCTGAAATAACATGCTGTGCCATGGGCTCTGTAAGGGCAGGAACATTATGTTATTCACAGTTTGTCTCTTGTTTTCTTAAATTTATTTTCTCATTTTATTAACATATTCCGAGCTATAATTTCCATGGAGGCAGGACTGTATCTTTCCTATACACTCTTGTATTTTCACTGCATGGCTACCAATCTTTCATATGTGTGTTCTTTCATTCAGTACATTTCCGGGTGTCCATGACTGCTAGTGTAGTTCAAAGCAATAAATGGGATCTATAAGGTCTCTTAACTACTCTATTCTGGAAGACGCGAAGGCTATAGTTTTTTTGGTTTGTTTCCTTTAATAAAGTACTATATTTTGTCTTTCTAACCATCAAACAACCATGTGTGGTTGATGCTAAAATACTTATGTCATATATGAAAAAAATGAAGCAATAAGAAGTTACAAACCTCATGCTGGGTCACAAGGTAGTCTAGCCTCCAATGGACTATCAGAATGCATGTATTAAAAACACTAAAAAAAATTTCCATGCTTTTATAAAAATATTAAATTAATTTTTAACTCATTCATTTTTTACCTAGGATTGATTTATGAATTTAAATTTAAGATGCTTAGTTTAAATTTCTGTATGAATAATACTGAAAACCGAAAAAAATAAAAAAGAAAGATGGCGGCCTCACTGGAGAGCAAGGCAAACACGGGGCAGGAAGCATCACTGAAATCACTCAGATCACTCAGGGCACTTATGCATGCATGCCCAAAATTGCCTGTGGTCATTCTCCTTGGGCGGTGATTTCCCACTTTCCCTCTTCAGTCTCTCTCTGTCTCTCTTCAGCTGGTGCACATGACAAAAGCCTTAAAAAAAAATAAAAACAAAACTTCCAAACTGTTTCTCAATATTGGACTACCACTTTTCAAAACAAACCTGTTTTCTCCAGGAGCACTTATATTTTTATAATTTTCTCCTTATCTTTTGATGTAAACTCTGGGAAAAATAATACCATATTTCTTGAATCCTACCTTTGCAAAACAAATTATATAAAATTCTAACCTAAAAATGTAAAAACTGACTCTGGAAAAATGAAAGAATATTCATGTGGCTCCTTCACACTACATGGGTCACATACCTACAAAAGTTTTATGTTTTTGTTTTTTCTACATTTTATGCTTCATTTCAAACTGTTGAGTTACTTTAAATTATTAGAACTTGCATTGGAAATTGGCTTATAAAAAGCATTCCAGAAACTCTTGCTGAGACTCTGGACACATTTATGCACGGATAGAAACATAGAACACTATTTGCCTGTAAAAGTAAAAAATGAAAACGACTGGCAACTCTGAGACTATAGAAAGACGATACTATTACATAGAAGCTAAATAAAGAATCTTACATATATTCATCTTTGTCTCAAGCAAGGCGTCCATTTCCACAGAGACATTCTAGTGCTCCTATTTCACATTCGTTGTGAATATAAATGTACTTCAAAATTGTGAGGTGTATCTTAAGTATTCCTTGTTTACAGTTTATAAAGTAAATAGGGCTAATAGAACACAAACTTGAATAAATAAATTACTTTAAACACGACAGAATAGTCTGAGCTCTGGAACATATAGAAAAGCTCACTTCACATATGAGTAAGTCAAATGTAAAAAAGATGATAAACGAGTGTTTGTATGAGTAATTCTGAAACGCAAAGATTGAATTTAAATAAACTTCCATCTCAGGTGTTTTTATCTATATACTCACTAATTTTCCTTTGCTATATTTCATATGAGTAGCTTTATAAAGTCTATACTTGTTAAATCCTATCATAATAAAATTATGAAATATTAAGTTCATGTTCCTACGTTTGATAGAAACACAATAGCATCCTAACTTCAGAATTCATCATGTTGGTTGTTCATAAAAATAAACACAATTTTGTAAATCTATTTGCTTCCAAGGGAGCTATTTAACTGAATATGACAATATGGAAATGAAATGAACTTCTTTCCTGACCTCACACGATTAAAATATCAAAGCATAATATTTCATAGCCTTTGCCATTCTTTCATTATGTCTAACTATAGGTTTTATTGACCATAAAACTATGTAACCCTTCTTAAAAACTAGCCATATAAACTCTTGGAACAATTTCTTTCATTTTATCATTTAAACAGCCCATGAGATTTAACCTCTTTTCAAAAATATTTTTAGAAGGATAAGGGAAGTAAATATCATTTCCTATTCGACATTAACCTACTAATATACTTAGTTATTTACTTATAGCCACAGGAAATCATTATCATTTGATCATTTGCTTCTTGGCATCTGTTCTTACTATCACTGTGAACACTAATACCAACAATTATATGTATTTAATTTTCAGAGCACAATGAACATATCATCCATTGTTTGAAATGCATACTTATGGGCCAGCCTATGGTGTAGTGGTTAAGGTAGCTTCAGTAAGGTGTGAATCCCAGACCCAGGAGCTTAAGAAACATGCAGGGCATGTGTGAGTGCATGCCTAAAATCTCAAAAGGAGAGAGAAATGTCGAATGGATTGTGACATGACCATTCCCTCGAAGGGTGCTTTCTCACGTTCTTTCTCTCTCTCCTGTCACTCCATCTTTTTCTGGTGAGCACACTTGCCCTCTGGCAAGTAAGAAAAGTAGATACTATGCCATTATAATTATATGCCTGTAATTACAAATATATAATATATACTTTTTTCTGGAGAGGTTTTTGCTATAGGGCACGTGCGCTTGCCAGACAGACAGAGAGAGACAGAGAGACAGAAAGTGAGAAATCACCCCCCAGGGGCGTGGCCACACTGCAATCCCTTCTCCTCCATTCTCCTCTCGGGATCTTGGGCACTCACGCACACGCGCCTGGTGTGAGTTTAAGCCACCGGGTCTGGGATGAGAACCATGGTCGACTACATGGGAGTCCAGTGACATAGCCATTACACTAACTGCTGGTCCCTATAATAAATACTTTTGTAATAATTCTAACATATATTGAAAATACATTGACATTTTGAAAAAAAATAGTTCCTATTTCATTTTCTTTAAATTCATCATTTTCAGTAAATACCTTATCTCATTAATTAGAAGGAGCACATTTCTTTTCAGATACTAAAAATATAACCACTTTAACTCAAATCTGCACACAATAGTTTTTAATTTAGAAAGACTCTTTATCTTACTTTTATTAGCTTATCTTAATAGCAAAGGTTTTCTTCTCTTATGGCAGAAATCCAGACCTCACAAAGGAATGCACATTAAGATCATCCCAGAGTGTTTAGATGGTGTATAAAAGAGGATCTGATGGTTAAGTGTTTTATTTTTTCCATCTTTTTTTATAATATATTTAGTTAATTCCATAGTAAGTGAGATGAAACGTGGAAAACAAAATTGATATTAATCAGTCTAAGGAAATTTCATATTTTTAACAGAGATTTTTTTTTCCATAGGGTCCATGTTCTCACCAGAAAGACAGAGAGATGGAAAGCAAGAATCACCCTTTGGGGTTGGGGAAATATACATGTCTCAATCCCTTCTTCTCCATTCTCCTCTCAGGATTTTGGACACGCATGCACTTGCTCCCAGTGAGAGTTTCAAGTTGTTGAGCCGGGGACTTGAACCACAGTCTACTATGTGGGAATTCAGTGACATAACCACTACACTATCTGCTGGTCCCAGAAATTTCATTTTTAAAAAGGTTTTATTTGTTTGCTTGTTTGTTTGTTTTGCCAGTGGCACATGCACTTGCCAGAGAAAGACAAAGAGAGTCAAAGCCATTCTCCTCTCGGGATCTTGGGCACTCACGCACACGCGCCTGGTGTGAGTTTAAGCCACCGGGTCTGGGATGAGAACCATGGTCGACTACATGGGAGTCCAGTGACATAGCCATTACACTAACTGCTGGTCCCTATAATAAATACTTTTGTAATAATTCTAACATATATTGAAAATACATTGACATTTTGAAAAAAAATAGTTCCTATTTCATTTTCTTTAAATTCATCATTTTCAGTAAATACCTTATCTCATTAATTAGAAGGAGCACATTTCTTTTCAGATACTAAAAATATAACCACTTTAACTCAAATCTGCACACAATAGTTTTTAATTTAGAAAGACTCTTTATCTTACTTTTATTAGCTTATCTTAATAGCAAAGGTTTTCTTCTCTTATGGCAGAAATCCAGACCTCACAAAGGAATGCACATTAAGATCATCCCAGAGTGTTTAGATGGTGTATAAAAGAGGATCTGATGGTTAAGTGTTTTATTTTTTCCATCTTTTTTTATAATATATTTAGTTAATTCCATAGTAAGTGAGATGAAACGTGGAAAACAAAATTGATATTAATCAGTCTAAGGAAATTTCATATTTTTAACAGAGATTTTTTTTTCCATAGGGTCCATGTTCTCACCAGAAAGACAGAGAGATGGAAAGCAAGAATCACCCTTTGGGGTTGGGGAAATATACATGTCTCAATCCCTTCTTCTCCATTCTCCTCTCAGGATTTTGGACACGCATGCACTTGCTCCCAGTGAGAGTTTCAAGTTGTTGAGCCGGGGACTTGAACCACAGTCTACTATGTGGGAATTCAGTGACATAACCACTACACTATCTGCTGGTCCCAGAAATTTCATTTTTAAAAAGGTTTTATTTGTTTGCTTGTTTGTTTGTTTTGCCAGTGGCACATGCACTTGCCAGAGAAAGACAAAGAGAGTCAAAGCGAGAAAGTACTGCCCTGCGGAATAGTCCCTTCTCTTCCATATTTCCTTCTTTTGGGATTTTGGACATACATACACTTGTGCCTGGCATGTTTATCAAGATACCAGGCCTGGGGCTTGAACAAAGCAATTTGCAATGTGGGATCCAACCACGTAACCATCATGACAATGTTGCTCCAGGAAAATTCATTTTTAAAAATGAATTTTTAAAAAAATTCTGTGGGAGCTTGCAGGTGGAGTGGTGGTTAAGGCACTGGATTCCCACATGGTGGATTGTGACTTGAGTCCTAGGCCTAGCACCTTGCTTCCTCACTCTCCCTCTGTCCCTCTTTCTCTCTGTCTCTCTCTGGTCAAATTAGATAATAATAATAATAATTATTATAATATTAAATAGATAGTCCTACATTTTTTTTCAAAATATGGGATTGGTCAGAGGACTATTGATACTCCATTACCATAAATGTTGAGATGTGTCTGTGAATATCTTATGGTCAATACAATTCTTGAATCTTATTGACATAGGTTATTCAAATTTTAGTATATTGTGGGATTTTTCATGCAGTAAATTTGTTGTACATATCCCAGAGAAGTGAGAAATATATAGCTTGCCTTTTTCCCCTAAGTACCTAAATAAATTCATCTATAGTAGATGTGAAAAATAAAGCTACTCCTGTGTTCACTCTTCTCTGGTACTTATTTCTACCATCAACTATATCAGAAGATGATAATTATAAATGACTTATGAGGGTACAATAACATTCCACTCATGGGTTTGGGGGACTACATCTTCTAAATTGTATTAAATTCCTTTCTACTCCCAATTTCTAGTTATTTTACAATTTTACTTACATTATTAAACTGATATATTATATATGTACCGTATAATATATAAATATGTTATATGTTATATATATTATGTATACTATATGATATATAAAATATGTTATATATTTTATATATACTATATGTACTATATCATATATAAAATATTTTATATTCCAGTCATTCATAATCACATTTTAAGAACCAGAATATTGTGCATATTTATATTGCTATAGTTTGTAGGACAGAGATTTTTCATGACATCATATAAAAATTCTTGCAACGCAAATAAAATATCCACATTATGGTTTAAATAAAATTTGCACATAAAAAGATAATATATTATTGGATATACATTTTAAAAACTTGAATTAACAAAATTTAGAAATTTTTTCTATTTCAAATTAATTCAAAATTAGTTTCACATTGACTGTATTATTTATACATATTAGTATCTCATTTTTTCTCAGAAATAGACATCAATTGTATGAGTTTACTTTTCTTGTTACTTAAATTATTTTATGTACTTGGCTATTTTTTAAGTCATGTTGATTTTTCTCAGTCCACTGAGATGCAAGTTAGCCCCTAAAGAATTTATATTTTATACGAACTGCTGAGCTGAGTTAGGCTTTCGATTGGTAAGGAACATGTGCTACCAAGCTTTTTCTTCCTAGCTCAGGTGGGTTATGCCCCTACAGTGATTACTGAGAAATGTCCCAGCCTAGACTGAGGCTCTCCCCTATAAACAGTCTCAAAGCCAGAAAACACCAGATGAGCAGTAACTGTCTCACCAGCACCCTCTCTAATGGCAAGACGGTAAGCCTCTCTTGAACTGAATGATAGTATCAAATGCTACACGATAAGCAGCCATGTAGGAAAGCCCCTGGTTATCCTGGAAGCTGAAGCATGTTACCAAGTTTTTGCCTTGTTTTCTCAGGTAAATATGCAAAGCACTAGCTATATAGGGCTCGCTTATTAGAAAAACGAGACTGAAAAAGACTGTTCCACACGCTGTGATCATTGAGACATGTTAGGGAACACTTTTAAGCTAGAAGAGGAATTAAAGTAGAACAGAGTAATTAAAATGAGCAAATGACTCAAATACCCAAAGGGTCTGACTTAATCTCACAGAGTACACAATGTCTAGGCAGAAATCAATTCAATTTGGTTGGATCATTGTGTACGATATTGTGCCAATAAAAATGGTCTCTGGTGTCCTAACCTTTTTCTCATTCTCCAGTGTTATGGGCTGAATTGTATCCCCTCAACATCTGTACATGGAAGTCTTAATCCATGCTTCTAAATGTGATCGTATTTGAAAATATGATCTTTAAAGAGACAATAAAAATAGAACGAGGTTCTTAAGGTGGGCCCTAATCTGATAGAGCTAGTGGCCTTATTAAAAAAACACAGCTAGAAGGGAGACCATGTGAGGTCACAGAAATGGTTACATACAGCTCCAGGAAGAGTTCAGGCCCTTCGAAAAAGCAATAGAAAAGTATAGGAACAAATTTCGGTCACAAGCCACTATGTATACCACCTTTGTGGCACACAGTATGTATTTTCAAAGCATACATGTGCGCTAAATCAAGGATACAGACATATTCATTCTCTTCTATATTGAACATAAATAATGTGGTACATACCTGATAATGGTTCTACTAGCTATCTCAACCTCAGTTTTCTGGTAGCCTAGCCCTCTTGCACAAAATTTGTCATTTTTTTGCCTGAATTTCTGTTGTTTGTAGGCATTTTATTTTGATGACTTCTAGAATAAAAGGCTTAGAGTATGTGTGTGTATGTCTGTGTGTGTGTGTGTGTGTGTGTGTGTGTGTGTGTGTGTATGATTATTACTATAGGGCACATGTACTTGCTGGAGAGAGAGAGACAGAAAGTGAGACATGGATAGATGACCATGCCACAATCCCTTCTCCTCCATTCTCTTCGGGATTTTGAAATGCATCTACATGTGCCTGGTATGAGTTTCAAATCACTGGGTCCAGGACTAGACCCATGAGGTGGGAGTGTAGCACTTTAGCCACTACACCTTCTGCTGGCCCCTAGATTATATTTTAAATATACCAATTTCTTCCCCTTAGAGTAGCAGAAATAATGTCATTGATATCACATTGTTTCAGCGAGATAGGTAAAATATAAACATTATATAATATAACTTTAAAAAAATTAAGGAGGGCCACCCATAGCCCTATCCAAGTGGTATAACCCACATGGCCAACCATGCGTTTAAGTCTCGGACCTGGCAGCTGTGAAACCATCCCAGGTGTTCATACATGTGCGTCCAAAATCCCAACAAGAAGGAGAAATAGAGGAGATGAGATTGTGGTAAGACCATGTCTCATGGAAGGTGCTTTCTTGCTGTCTCTCTTTGTCTCAGGAAATCATGCATGCCCTCTGGCAAATTAAAATTAAAATGAAAAAAAAAGGAAATTTCTTGGATATTTCAGAATTACATGTTTTATTTAAAATTTTTAGTATATCAAATTAGCCAAATAGTTCATATACATTAGATATATATTAATATATCATGTATATATACACAAGACATCTTTACATAGTTTTTATGTCATTAGTATATTTTATATATATATAATATACACTGATATTTCTTAAATAAGTCCCTACTATATATTAACAATTAGTTTAATGTGTAAACAACTGGGTCAGAAAAATCAAGACTGGATTGACAATATACCCACGAAGAAAATAGCAGCATCATATTAATTTGATTGAAGAGTCACATAAACAAAAGAATTAATCGACTATAAAGTATTTGTCAGAGATTTAGCTCTTAGACTTCAAAACTGACAATGAAACTAGTCTGGATACCCAGATCTCTGACAGAAGTCACTTTATGGAGAACTATGTCTCTGGATTAATTTTATTTTGTTTTACTTCATTATTTTATTCATGAGATGGAGAGAGATGCATAGCCAGAGAGAGAGAGTGAAAGAGACAGGTATCCTCAACAGGACTGAGATGACTAGGAGAATCTTCAAGTTGTGATTCTTCACTCATCTTCTCAGCCAGCCTGGATGAAGGAACCCCTGGTGTGTTCAGGTCAACCCAAGATCTAAACCTGGTCTGTCATATCTATCATAATTCTCCAGTATTATACAGCAACACCTTTCTGCTCATACCATGGTATATGGGTCTCTTACTTTTTACTTTTTTTTTTTTTTTTTTAAAGCTAAACTCTTATCACATTCCCCTAGAGAGTGAAAGAGACAGGTATCCTCAACAGGACTGAGATGACTAGGAGAATCTTCAAGTTGTGATTCTTCACTCATCTTCTCAGCCAGCCTGGATGAAGGAACCCCTGGTGTGTTCAGGTCAACCCAAGATCTAAACCTGGTCTGTCATATCTATCATAATTCTCCAGTATTATACAGCAACACCTTTCTGCTCATACCATGGTATATGGGTCTCTTTCTTTTTTCTTTTTTTTTTTTTTTTTTAAAGCTAAAGTCTCATCACATTCCAGTCTCCCTACTTCAGCCTCCTGGTTGGGAACACAGTGCCTCGGACGATGCCTGGCTCCTTTTCAGACAGGGTCTCTTCATATAGCCCAGACCAGCTTCAAGCTTGGATCAACTTCTCTTAAGCACTGGGATTTTGTGCTTGGACCACTTTGCTTGGCCTTTAGATTGGACCAAGAATTGAACTAGGGTCTCCCTTGTGGACACAATTTTTTGTGGACACGGTTTTTTTTTTTTTTTTTTTTTTGGAGAGATTTTCACTGTAGGGCGCGTGCGCTCGCCAGACAGACAGAGAGAGACATAGAGACAGAAAGCGAGAAATCACCCCCCAGGGGGGATGGTCACGCCGCAATCCCTTCTCCTCCATTCTCCTCTCGGGATCTTGGGCACGCACGCACACGCGCCCGGCGTGAGTTTTAAGCCACCGGGTCCGGGACACGAA
>NW_006159890.1:892123-913294 GCF_000334495.1 Tupaia belangeri chinensis
CCTCTCCACCTCTCTCTGTTTCTGTCCAGGGAGTGCACATGTCCTATAGCCAAAACAAAGAAAAAGAAACAAACAAAACGGTCCTAAGATGTTCTGCCGAAAATGTTAATCTGTTGGTCCCATCATGATTGCACAATGATAGCACAACATTCTGGGACGCTGAAAGCCGCACTGAAGATTAGAGTTTGGATCCTGAGCTGACTTGTACAAGTGGGGTTTGCGGCAGGGGGCCGGGATCCTCACCAGCTGGGAAAGACGGAGTGGCTACCGTAGCATGAGACCCTGTGAAGAGTGTTCGCTTCTTTCCTCTCTCACTCGCACATGAATTAAATAAACAAATAAATAGACAAACAAAAATGTGTATCGATGATGTTAGCAGTTAATCAAAAACGAATGCGTTCTTTTCTCACTGAGTTGCAGTTTTTACCTTTCTATTTAGGAATATGCTAATAACAAGAACTATTCCCACTAAATAAGTCATTTGCATTGTTCTATTCACTACTCACATTTAAATGGTTATATATTAAAAGCTATTCTTCTTAACAACGCTGTATAAAGCATGATGAGAATAGAACCGAGAGGGGGGCAAACCATTAAACATAGCAGCTCTTAAATTGAAATCTATGTCTCTAGATACTAAGATTGATACAACTACATTTTTTGACACTAGGAAGCTTAGCTGAAGCCTCTCTTTTTGAATGTTCCTCCCACAGCCTATACTCGCCCCAAAGAACACTCTTTTCAATTGCCCTTTTTTAAGTGCATCTATAAATCAACATTATGAGAAATGTCTTCAACGTGTACAGAAAAGCACTGTGTATGAATGGTAAACAGTGGTTTCAGGCCTTTCAATTGACCTGAAACCTTTCCTATAAACGCTACCAAAGAAAGTAATGTCTTTATTCAGTATCTTAAGTGCAAAATTATTGATTTACTTAGATGACTTTTTAAAAGAGCAACAAATTCCTCAGATATATTTTCTTTTCCTATCTACTCTATCTGGTGTTTGCTGAAAGCCTAGGTTTTTATTAAAATTTAGAGATGCCTGTCCCTTTACCTTCTCCATAATTGAAATTTTGGAGGCTTACTGTAAACACATTACATCAAAGTCTGGAAGGTCCTTTGTTAAAAACAAGAATCAATTTTATTGAAATTGAATTCTGCAAACAAAAATGTAAGTGTGATCGACCAGTTAATAGGGTTGTTGGTGGCTTGTTACTTTAACCTGAGATGCTGCTCTATCTAGATTTTCAAACTGACTTTAAAGTGAAGAAAATACTGAAAATAAGGATGTGATGGTCTATTATCTGCCTGGTTAAATCAGAATAGTGAAGTCAAAGTTGATCTATACTCATGCCTATTCAGATTTTTTTTAAAGAAAATCGTAGATAATAAAACAAAAGACACTATGACCACCTCCTGACAAGGCCTACTCAGCAAAAAGCAAAGAAATAATTTTAGTAATGCCTTAGATATTCAGCCAAATAAATTCAGAACTTACTGGATGTTAGAGTTTAATACATTTGGTTCAATGCTGTCATATATAATATCAAATTATGCTGATTATATTATTTAATGTGTATTGGTATCTATAATGTTTAATAATTAATTTCTCATTTTTGATTGAAAAGTTACTTACAGTTTTATCAGTGTCAAAGCCAGAAGTATTAGATTACAGCAATGGTCTCAAATTAATACATTTATGTAACATCACAAGAAAGGCTGGTAAGGCTTACAGGATTCAGCACTCACCAATGTATTTGATATGTTAAATTACATGTAGTAAGTAATAGATTTAGCAAAATGCATGAACAAATACAATCACATGCTATTTAATAAAACTAAAAAGCAGTAATAAGTATTGAGTAGTAATCTCAATAAGTAAAGGAAATTTCAAAAAATAGATTATCATCAGGGCCAACAGATAGCATAATGGTTATGGCTCTGGATTCCTACATGGCTGATCACAGTTTGAGTCCTGGACACACCAAGCACATGTGCTTCTGTGCCTATAATCCCCAAAGGAAAATGGAGGAAAAGGGATTGCGGCATGGCCATCCTCCTGCCCCCTGGCAGTGATTCCTAACTTTCCCTCTCTCTTATCTCTTGGGACCATGCTCTCCCTATGGCAACAAGGACAACAATAAAAGTGTATTATCAAACAAATTATCACAGTGATTAACTAAAACTTAATTCTACTGTTATCTCTGGGATGCAGTATATGGAAAAGTGCTGGTGTTATCCCAACCAAAGGAAAAAAGGAGCTGGAGTACTTAGAAAATAACTTTAGTTAGTGACTGAAGATTCTTATCAAAGTGGAGGATAGAACATTAATTCCCTGGCACTGCTGGTCTGCTATGCTCATCTGCTGTGCTCTTACTCAGTGCAGGATCCTCCTGTCAGAGAAAGTTCAGGAAAACTGATGAGGAGATTGGCCATTGAAAGAAAGGCAAGAGATCACTGAAATGATAAACGTTAATGGACAAAGCACCAATAGCTCTTGCTACAATACATATGTTGAAAGTGTTTATGTTCCAGGACAATACCTGAGTACAACAAAGAATCTTTAGAATACTACCAAAAATATACTTTCAAATAAGATGCATACATTATATATGGCCATGCATGAGAGTATGTTGCTAAAATATATTCTCTGAACAGATTCTTCTTATAGGCTTAACACATAACCAGAACTCACTAAAATAATGTGATTGAATTGTTGAGTCATAAGTAATAGAAATACTATATCTTACCTGTATAAGATTTACATTTTGTAGGGGGTATAAGAGTATTTTAATTTTCAAAAATTTTTTAGAGAGATTTTTGCTATAGGGTGTGTGTTCTTGCCAGAGAGACAGAAAATGAGAAATCATCCCTCGGGAGGATGGCCATGCTGCAGTCCCTTCTCTTATATTCTCCCCTCGCAATTCTGGGCACACATGCAAACACGCTTGGCATGAGTTTTAAGTCACCCGTCTGAGACTCAAACTGCAGATGACTATGTGGGAGTCCAGTGACATAAACATTAACCCCTTTGCTGGTCCTAAGAGTATTTTAATTTGAAACATTATAGTGCAAGAATGTGACATAGATTGTTTCCCAATAAATACTTAATGTTTCCATCTACAGGCAGAAATGTATCTAATCATTGCTAGAACACACACACACACACACACACACACACACACACACACACACACTCACTCCTTAGTACTCAATATTATACTGACAGTCTTACATTGGATTCCCTAACCACAAACCTAATCTAACCCTAAACCTAACTAAAACACTAGACCTAACCCTAACCCTAACCCTAGCACTATCCTTAAACTCTAACACCAAACTTAAAAGTAACCCTTACCCTAATCTTACACCATATCCCTAAACCCTAACCTAACCTAACCCTAACCCTAACCCTAATCCTAACTCAAACACTAGACCTAACCCTAACACTAATCATACACCCTAACCCTAACCCCAACTCTAACCTACACTAATAAAGCTAATTTAATGACATAAAACTTACATTGGCATTTGTATGTGACAGGTGTGTATTAAATATGAATGTGATTTTCATTCTAGAATAATCATCAGTGCTTTTGCACAGTGTACGTGGGGGTATTTGACTACAATGCGTTTTCAGATACTATTACCATGAAGTTGTTGTCAAAATTAATAAATGCTAGAACCAGAAGATGTAATGATGATTATGTGGTTGGACTCCGACAGAGTCAACAGCAGTTTGAGTCCCAGACCTTGTGGGTTAAAACTCATGCCAGGTGAGTGTGTGCACATGCCCCAAATTCCAAGAGGAGAATGGAGAATGGATTGTGGTGTAGCCATCCCCCCTTGGGGATGATTTCTAGGTTTCTCTCTTTCTCTGTCTTTCTCAGTCTCTCTGGCAAGCACACAAGCCCTATTGCAAAAATATTTCTTAAAAAAAAAATTAAGAGATGCTTAGATATGGAAAATTTCCTACTGAAGAATATCAACTAATCAACAAACTTAAATAACAACAAACTTAAATAAATAACAACAACAAAAATTCTGATATTATACTCTTCTTCATTCTCTTAGCAAGTGTTTAAACCCTTTCTAGGCATGACTATCATATGCTGACCTATTTATTCTGATGGAGAACTCAAATTTATCTTCCCATGTTCTTAGAATAAAATCAGAAACTAGAAGTTTCCACCTAATAAAGCAATTCATAAGTTTTGAGTCCTATTGAACTTTACTCAGTATCCTACCCCCTTGTACCAATTCACTAAATATCTGTTTACAATGAATATATATAAATATTTTATCTATTAGGTAGTATATATATACACACATATGCACACCCTGATAATGCAAGGGAAGACTCTATTAATGTATATATGCACATAAAAAGTGACAAGGAGTGGTATTTCCTGTAGATCTATGATGAAAAAGATACAGTATCTCTGTTCCCTCACTACTTTTCCTGACTTACTCATATCCACCATGTCTGACCTTTCACCTCTCTGAAAACTTCCATGTCTACGAAGAAGCTGACTTGTGATAGTGGAAAGGAGTTAGTGACTTTACATTGACATTTTCTGTCAACATCTGAATGTTATTTTAAATGTCAGTATTCTTAATTGTCTCAGCAACATTTTAGCTACGAAATAGATTCTGTGTGTGTGTGTGTGTGTGCTTTGATTAACAAGGTGACCTTGACAGATACTGCCTAAAATTAAAATTTGAATTTGGAGATAACATTTCAAATATCCACACATGAAACTGTAGCACATATAGGTTTCCCTGTCAAAAAAATTATTTGGGACATTTTCCATTTATAAGGACAATTGCAAGATAATATCATTTTTCTTTCTGTTAAACATGAGAAAAGTTCTATGCTCCATATTTCCTCACATACACAATAAATTCAATATTGTATTTCATTTATTAAAAGTATCACAAACTCCTTATAAAATTGGGCATTATTTGTACCCTAAGTCCTGATAGGTTTTATTTTATAGTGCAAAACATCAAACACAATAATGGGACTAATTATTGTCTCTGCATAGGATTCAGAGCTGTAGGCTAGAGAGATAAAGATGCTGTAATCTTCCTTTGCTGTTGCCCAAACTTAGCACGTATATTATAAAATCAGTTAGGTTTCAGCGAAACTCCAGAACTCTTACCTCTGAGTCCTTCCTCAGGTGTAGCACATTCTCCCTTCCTAGCGATTGTTGCTTTGAGACCAGTCAATGAAAGAAATTTAAAAAGTATCAATAAATTCATTAATACATAAAAACATATATTTAACATTTATACTATAAAATTAAAGTACAAAAAATTCATAATATTTGATACAAAAAAGATACTCTTAGTAGTGTGTTTTACTGCAAAGGGGTTGTTGAGTGAATATTAACGTGTATCACTATTCTTAAGATAGCTAGATTGTCAGGAATTACAAGGGAAAGAAAATACAAATTATTGGGGTTGTGTCTCCTCGAAAGTTTGAAGTCACTGGCGTGTCACTCACTCAGAAGAGCTGGGTTCTTAGGTCATTGAAATAATTGACCATAGGTAAGTAGGTCGGAGAAGAGAAACCTGTCTCTTGACCTTGATTTAAAAGATCAAGGACATGACTCCAGAGAGCTAAACTGCTTGAAACCAGAGCAGGGGGAGTTACTAACAGAAAAGATCTAAAGCACTGAGGGTAAGTCATGACTTTGATTTTCTTGTGTATGTAAGGTACTTTTCAACAACTTATCTTTGATATAAATCATCTGTGGCAAAATAAATAGCAATAAGTGTGCACTAGATTATTCTAGAGCAAGTCACCTCTTTTTTATACTGAAATCACCAGAAGCAATGAAAGTAACAACCAATTAGTGAACCCAAGGGAGAAACATTTATTCGCTAAATTAGTGTTTCATAGCCCATCAGTGGCTACTATTCAGTATTATGTTGTTAGAGACCGTCTTAAGGAATGTAAATTTTATTTAAATTAATGAAATATTTGAGACGTACTGAAATATTAATGGGCCTATTTTCTTGGTGCCACTCAACAAAGGCCATGCCAGTGCAAGACATAGACTTATTAGCTATGACCATTGCTCCAGTGGCTGCTACCACCTTTCCCCCATGCTGCTGTCTTTATTAGGTTGTCAGGAAAGCCAGGACATATTTTTCTATGCAAAAATGGGTCATGATTTTCCTGACAACCCAATACTTTATTGATACCGTTGTTTCTCTGAATATCGTGACCTTGTAAATATGTGACACATTATGTTTTACAAAGTACTTTCAAATACATTGATAGCTCTATTAGTGGTTCTACAGCTTAACAACAGGTTCAAAGGAGGGCCTGATGGATCCAATGTCCACAGTGCCTCTGCTTCAATCATGTTACCCTCCTTCCTAGTGCATGCACTAACTTCTGCAAATAGTGAACTTTTGTAGTTCTGCTGAACTCAAGATAGTCTAACTCCTCCCGATATGGGATTGCTGGCAACAGGCAGCAAAAGTAAAATCGCTATTAAGCTATCTTTTGTGTGCTTTCAAGTGAGCTAACTTGGACTACAGCTACTATTTCTCATGGCACATGCTGAAGATCCTAGGATTAAACATGGCAATGTTTTTCTATTCAGTTTCCCAAAGCTCTATTCTTGGAGGAAATCATTTCAAGATATCCCAGTAATAATTTAACAAAATATCTAATGTGTAACATGGCTAGTTGTCGTTTTTAACCTGAAATGAATATATCCTCATTGTCTTGTGATCAAGCCATTTTTCTATTTTTTAGATCCCAGCTTCCAGAGTTCATCATGTTGTGAGCCACAACAATACAATGTGAGTTACCTATCTAAAGCCGCGATTTGGTGCCCCTCCTATCATTGCTAAGAGCAGTGGATCCAGGCTTTGATACAATCAGTAAGATTTGTCTCGGAATTAGACCTTTGCTTTTCGTATGTGCCAGTTTCATTGTCCTCTGACTGATCTGTATACACTGGGGGAGGGTTACAGGATCACCACCAACAGCTTCCAAATCTTGTCTCCGTTTACACCACCGGACACAAAAATGGCCTCTCAGTCTCAGGTCCACCTTGGGCACATGTTTACCCTAGAGTAAGCCCTAAAGATCAAGGTAATTGGTGTGTGCAGCTCAGGCTATTTGTCCTTTATGCCATCCAATAAAAGAATGCGATTTTAGGGACCAGCAGTTAGTGTAATGGCTATGTAGCTGGACTCTCATGTAGTGGACCGCAGTTCACATCCTGGGCCCGGTGGCTTAAAATTCAAGCTGGGCGTGTGTGCATGCGTGCCCAAGATCCCAAGAGGAGAATGAAGGAGAACGGATTGCGGCGTGGCCATACCCCCTGGGGGGTGATTTATCGCTTTCTGTCTCTCTCTCTGTCTGGTGAGCACACACGCCCTATAGTAAAAACCTCTCCAATAAATAAATAAATAAATAAATAAATAAATAATGTAATTTTAATTTTTTATAAGTCACGTGCTTAGGGACCAACAGCAGTAGTGCCATGTTCTGCAATGCTGAATTCACATCCAGGGTCATGTACCAGGGGCTCCTAATGCTGGGCACATGCATGTCCCATGCTCAAGGCTGCTGAGGTTGGAGGAAGATTATGATGTGAACACATAGGTGGGGTTGCCACTTTTCCTCTCTCTCTCATGAAATAAGTGAATAAATAAATAAATAAACTATTATTTAAAAAATTGTGTCTGGAAAGAGGGTAACATCAATTCGTGGTAAGAGTGGGAGGTGTGTTGTTCCTCGAATGGAGAATTAGGAGACAAACATTAAAAGGGCAAATAATACACACACACACATACACCCACACACACACACACACACACACACATACATATACACACAGAGACACATATATACACACAACACACACACATATACACACATACACACATGCACATTAACACCCACACATATATACACAGAGAGAGATACATATATATACACATACACACATATACATGCACATATATAGACACACATATACACATAAACATGCAAACATACATATATACATATATACACATGCATACACACATGTATATATACACACATACACATATATACACATATAAACACATATACATACACAAATACACACATATACAGACATACACAAATATACACTCACATGTACACACATATGTATACACACACATATATATATTCATGGTTATCGGAAGACAGTCATGAAACATTTTTGCACAGAAATATATGTCATGATTTTTTTCTGATAATTCAATTATTTTTATAGACACATACATACACAATCATATTCAAGTCTTAGACAGCCATTCAAACAAAACCTGGTGGATAACAATTCAACTACATTTTTCTGTTTTCTTTTCTTTTCTTTTTTTAACTATAGGGTGCATGTGCTTGCCAAAGAGAGACTGAGAAAGTGAGAAATCACTGCCTGGGGTATGCGGTGGGGATGACCATGCCACAATCCCTCTCCTTCATTTTCCTCTTGGGATTTGGGGCACGTACACACACATGCCTGGCATGTTTTTGAAGCTGCCAGGTCTGGGACTCGAACCACACACTTAGCCATGTGGGATCAGTTACCTTAACTACAACACCACCAGCTGGCCCACAATCAACTTCTAATGCTCATTTAATGAGTAAAGAGTCCCCTTTTTCCCTCAAGAAAAGTGGTTTTGCTATTATACACCTGGTTTTGTGAACTTAAGTTTTCTGGTTTAGATGAAATAAATGTCATTGTCTGTCACTTACAACTGCCCTTTTTGTCATTTGATCTAACACAGGGACATGGTTTGACAGCCAAGGTTCAGATTATTGGCTTTTGATCTACACTAGCTAATATTAAAATGCAATTGGCCTTTGGAACACTTTCATTTTCTTAGTCCCTTTCCTTGTATATGAAATTTATGACCGTGAACAATCGCATAGTTATTCTGATCTTGATTTAATCACCAATCCAGCCAGGGATGAACTTTATCAATATAAATGCATTTAAGTAAGTAAATGAAGACTGTTCAGATCAACCCCTTCTAATAGATGGTAACCACATAAAATAGAGAGTAAATGAAAAACTTTAAAAATTGTCATGTGGAGGGCCAGCAGATGGCATAGCAGTTATGTCGCTGGACTCCCACGTGGTGGAAGGTAGTTCAAGTCCCAGACCCCAGTGGGTTGAAACTTAGGCTGGGCACATGTGCATGCCTACTCAAAATCCTGGGAGAATGGAGGACAAGGGAGTGATGTGGCCATTCTCCCTGGGGAGTGATTTCTCATTTTCCTTCTCACTGTCTCTGTGTGTGTCTCTCTCAAACAAGCACATGTTCCCTAAGGCAAAAACTCCTCAAAAAATTGTCATGTGAAATAGGTGAGTTTCTGACATCATGGAAAACTGCCAAGAATTTTAAAACTGCACACACACATACACACGCAAACACATACACTTTGGAGGTCAACATAGTTATGAGAATACTTAGAAATGCTTTTGCCACATCTTCATGTCCCATGTTCTTTTCTGATTATATCTGTTTCCTGGTAAATCTTGATTTATTATTTCGTGTATCTTCTCCTTCAAAACCTGCAGTTTGGGTTATTAGCTTTCATTTTCTGCAAACACTAACATTTCTCAGATGTGTGAAGTAGAGCGGGGCATATTGCCTCAGTAAAAAATTCATTTTCCTTTATTAGAAACTATTAATATGCCCAAAATGAAAAGGGAAGGCTTTTGAAAATTGTTAAAACATATTCAATACAGACCATCAAGCTAGTCACCGGCATGGTGGTTAAGGTAGCTGGATCCCGCATGGCTGACTATGCGATTCTAGTCCTGTACTTGGCGACTTGAAAACCAGCCAAATGTGTGTGTGTGCATGCCCAAAATCCCAAATGGAGGGAGAAACGAAGGAGAAGGGATTGTGGTGTGACCATTCCCCATGGGGGGGTGCCTTCTCCCTTATCCTTATCTCTCCAGCAGGCACAACAGCCTTGGCAAATTGGAAAAAAAAAAAAAGATACAGCAAATTACCAACCCTCAGAAGTCCTCTTGTGTCCTTACCTATTAATATCTCTATCTTTCTTCTCAAATGAATAAAAAAAAAACTGATTTGTAAAACAGTTTTGTTGTTAGTTCTTCTCATATGTAGTATCTTACGGTATATATCTTTGGGGTCTGTTTTATTTCATTCAGATTATGCTTTGATATCCTACCCATGTTGTGTGATGTAGTTGTATATTCTGTTTAACTGCTGTGTATTGCTATACTATACCACATATATGTTTATATATCCAGTCCAATGGTTATATTCATTATTACTACCAATATTTTTCTCTTTTCAATACAGTGTGAACACTTTTAAAGTATAGTTTTCTTCTTTTATTTATTCATGATAGAGTGTCTGCATGACAGAGTTAGAAAGAGAGACAGAAGCATCCTCTATGGAGTCTGTACAGGGGATACAGAAGCATCCTCTATGGAGTCTGTACAGGGTGTGGACACTCTGCAGTCTCCTTCCTCTAGTCCTCCAGCCCAAGGATCTTGGGAACTGGTGCATGTGCCTATGACATGTAAGCAGACCTGGCAAGGGACTGAATTACATTTGCTGTGTGGGATTCAGGGTCTCTTGTGTACTCACTGGGGAGAGAGAAACAGAGACCATGAGAGGTAAAGTGAAAAATCACCGCCCAAGGGTATGTTCACTCCGCAATCCCTTTCCCTCCATTCTCCTGGGATCTTCAGCATGTATGCACATGTGCCCAGAGTGAGTTTCAAGCTCCTGGGTCCAGGACTCGAACTGCAATGGGCCATGTGGTAATCTAGTGACTTAACTGTTACGCCATCTGCTGGCACCTCCCTAGGTCTCTTTTTAAACAGGGGTTCACTTTGTTGTTCAGACTAGCTTACAGCTTGCATTCCTCCTGCCTCAGCCTCCTGAGTTGCTGGGATTACAGACACATGCCACTGCATCCAGCCTGCAGATTGTATTTGGATTTGAACCTGGGCTTTCCATGTGATCCCAGCACATGGAACACAGAGAAATAGTAATGCGTTCCATCATGATGGGGCCATAGAAATCTTTTTTAAGATTTACATACAGTGTTATCTTTAGTTATATAAACAGAAATGGATCTGCAACTTCTAGAGTAAATATATATTTAGAGATAGAGTAAATGTATATATAGGTTTAAGTGAACATTGTCAAAAAATTTTCCAAATTGATTGCAATAATGTAAATATGGTGTCCTATCTTGCAAAGTATGCATTCCATTTGCTTGAAACTCTAGCTCAAATTTTATCTTGCCACTATTTTTTTTAGCTATTCTGGCTTTATGTAGTGATATTGAATTGTGACTTTAAGTCACAATCAATTCATGACAAATGTTGAGTGTCTTTTCATATTTTTATCACTCATTTGCAAACTCACATCCATTGTGAAATTCTGATCTAAGTCTTGAACTTTTTTCAATTGATTTTCATTCTTTACTTGATTGATTTATAAGGTAGTAATGCATTTATATTATCTGGGATAAAAATCTTTTATTTGTTATTTGGAGAATAACCATATAATTTATTGTCCAAATGATGACACATTTGAGAATGAAGGAGAATTTTATTTATTATTACATTGAAACAATCTGCAAAAATGAAGCCAAGCAAATCTAGAACATAAGATAACTTCTGTTACATGTGTAGCAAATACATTTTTTTCTTAGTTGCTTGCTATTTTTTCTCTCATTAACGTATCTTTTAAAGTACAGAAAGTCTCAAATTTTATAATTTTTTTACATCTTATTTTCTATTAGGATATTTTTTAAAAGAGGAATGTTATTTAACTTTATTTATTTATTTTAGTTTGACCAGAGAGGGAGAGAGAGAGAGAGATAAAGAGAGAGAGAGAAAGTGAGAAAGCAAGTCACCAGTTCTGGGAATTGAACCAGAAGTCCAGTGCCCTTAACCACCATACCCCCTGCCAGCCCCATATTTTTGGTTTTAAATAAAAAATATTTTAAAACTCTTTGTTCCATTGGTCTATTTTTCTACCCATCCTTGCTGTCCTAATTATTATAACTCTCTTTATTAGTTTGTGAAGTCCAGTACTATTATTCTTTCCACTTTTTCTTCTTTTGCAAGATTTCCTTGACTATTTTTGGACATTTGCATTCTTCTATATTTTTAAATTCAGCTTGCCAATTTTCATAAGAAACTTGCTGGGATTATTAATAATTTTATTTACATGTTTATATTAGAGATATTTTCAAATGAGCATGGTATATTCCTCTTTCAAACAATTTATTTATTGTCTTTAGTAATGTTTTTAAATTTTCTGCATATGTTTTCTGCACAATTTTAATTTGAATTCTTTCCTTTTTTTTGAAGAGAGGTTTTTGCTATAGGGTGCATGTGCTAGCTGGCAAGACAGAGGCAGAAAGTGAGAAATCAACCCCCTGTTGGGATGGCCACACCACAATCCCTTCTCCTCCCATTCTCCTCTCGGGATCTTGGGCATGCATGCACACATGCCGGCATGAGTTTAAGCTGTCGGTTCTGGGACTTGAACAATTGTCTACTACTTGAGAGTCCAATGACATAACCATTATGCCATCTGCTGGTCTCCTAATTTTATTTATTTTTAAGCACTTTTTTTATACTCTATTTTTTTAAAGAGAGTTTTTGCTGTAGCGCTCATGCACTCGCCAGAAAGATAGACAGAGAGACATTTAAAGAGAGTTTTTGCTGTAGGGCTCATGCACTCACCAGAGAGACAGAAAGCAAGAAATAACTCCCTAGGGGATATAACCATACTCCAATCCCTTCTCCTCTATTCTCTTCGCGGGATTTTGGGCATGCACGCACACGCACCTGATGTGAGTTTAAGCCACTGAGTTCAGGACTCGAACCATGGTCAAATACATGGGAGTTCAGCTATTCAGCCATTACACCAACTGCTGGTCCTTATACTCTTAATGAAAAGTTTTTTAATTGTGTATATATTAAAGTTTTTTAGATTGATAGAAGCTGCTTTTTATTTTCTTTCCCTTCATTTGGTTTTCATTTCTTTTTTTAAAATTTCTTCTTCACATTTAATTGTTGTATATCTCCATAGCACACAATATAGTTTTTCAAAAACATACATTACATTACCATCAAATCAAGTATACTATGATATATATGTTTTCCACTGGAAAACCTTACATTCTTATTTCTGTCAAGTACTTTCTCCCTAAGCCCCTCTCATTCATTTCCCCACCCCGCAACTGTTCACTCCCTCTCTTATAGTATCTAGTATCTACACTTGTCTTCCTTACCATTATTATCTTCAGGTCTCTCAATTCCTCTCACAGAGTAAACAGTTCACATGTATATATTGAGTAGGGACATACAGTGTTCGTCTTTCATAGTCTGGCTTAGTTTACCTAGCATTAAATGTTCTACATTCTTCCACATTGTATCACATAACAGGGTCTCATTATTATGGCAGAGTAATATTTCATAGTGTACATGTGCCACATCTTTTCAATCCAGTCATCCATTCTTGTACACTTGGGTTGATTACAGGTCTTAGAAATTGTGAGTGATGCTGAAATGAACATGGATGTGGAAGTGCCTTTCTGATTATTCCCCTGTCCTTTGAGTGGAATTACTGGGTCATTTGGGAGTTCTATTTATAAATTTTGAGGAAGATTCCTATTGTTTACATTGGTTGTACCAACTTACATTCCAATCAGCACTGTAGGACGGTTCTTTCACCACAGCCTTGCCAGTACTTATTCTTTATTTTCTTGATCAGAGCCATTTTTACTGGGGTTAAGTGGTATCTCATTGCGATTTGTATTCACATTTCCATTATGATAAAGAGATGCTGAAGATTTTAAAATATGCTTTTCAGTCATTTGTGTATTTTCCATAGAATGTTGTCTGTTCAACTCAGTTACCTCTTTTTTAATTGGATTATTTGCTTTACTGTGGATGAGCTGTTCGAGTTCCCTGTATATTCTGGCTATCAATCCCTTATCTATAGCTTAGCATGAAAATATTTGTTTCCCACTCTGAGGACTGTCTCTTCATTCTAATTATATTTCCTTTGCTCTACAGAAGCTTTTTAGCTTGATGTAATCCCATTTGTCAATTTCTGGTATTGTTGCTTGCACTTTAGGGGTCTTTTTAAAGATACCTTTGCCTACTGTGATGTATTCAAGTATTCCTTTTATGTTTTCCACCAGTAGTTTTATAGTTTGAAGTTCTACACTTAGATTTTTTTTATCCATTTTGAGTCGACTGTTGTTAATGATGAGCGATATCAGTGCAGTTTCATTTTGCTGCAGGTAGATACTCAGTTCTTCCAGCACCATTTGCTAATAGAATATACCCTCCCCCCGCCACATTGGATTGCCTTGTTCTCTTTGTCAAAAATAAATTGGCTGTATGTTGTAGAGTTTATTTCATTCCATTGGGCTACATATTTAGTTTTGTGTCAGCACCATGCTTTTTGATTATCACTAGTTTTGTAATGTGTTTCGAGGTCAGAGAGAAAGATGCTTCCTATCTTACTCTTTTTGTATAGTATTGCCTTTACAAAACAGGGATGTTTGAAGTTCCAGAAAAGTTTTCCAATTTTTTTCTAGGTTTATAAAGAATCTCATCGGTAATTTAATTGGGCTTGCACTAAATTTATAAATTAATTTGGGTAGAATTGATGTTTTGATTATATTGAATCTTTCAATCCAGGAACATGGATTATCTTTCCATTTTTGTTTCATGTGCAATCTCTTTTTTCCATTTTTCATAGTTTTTTATGTAGAGGTCTTAAACCTCTTTAGTTAGGTTTATTCCTAAGTATTTTATTTATTTATTTATTTAGTGGCTATTTTAAATGAGATTGCTTTCTTCTCCCTCAGTCTGTTCATTGATGCTACAGAGTTTTGTATGTTGACTTTGTATCCTGCTTCTTTGCTAGACTTATTTATCACTCCTAGGAACTTTTTTTAGATATTCTTTTGGATTTTCTATGTATATAACCATGCTTTCTGCAAATAGGGATAATTTAATTTCTTCTTTTCCTATTTGAATGCATTTTATTTGATTCTCTTGTGTGACTTTATTGGCTAAGACTTTCAGTACTATTTTGCAAAGGAAAGGAGAAAGTGGAAACTCTTGTCTTATTCCAGTATTAATGGGAAAGTTTCCAGCTTTTCCCCCACTCAGTATGATATTAGCTATAGGTTTGTCATACATGTCTATATTAAAATATTTTATTGTGAGTAAAACCAGTTTATTTTTCCTGTTCCAATATTTTTGTATTTTTTTTTCCTTTTATTCTATTAAAAAGTTTACTGAAGGGACCAGCAGATGTCACAATGGATATATCACTGGATTCCCATGTAGTCACTGCAGATTGAGTCCAGACCTGCTGACTTATAACTCATGCTGGGAGTGTGTGCGTGTATGCCTAAGATCTCTGGATGAGAACAGAGAAGAGATTGCAGCGTGGTCATCTTCCCTTGGGGGGCGTTTCCTCAATTTCTGTCTCTCTGTCTCTCCAGTGAATGCACATGCCCTAGAGCAAAAATCTCTCTTAAAAAAATGTTTACTCAATATCTACTCTTTTTTATTTTTACAAGAATAGAGTATATCATTATTCAATATAATCACTACATTGTATAATAGTTTTACTGAAATTATTCTATTAAACTATAATTATGTAACCTTTGAATAACATCTTCCCAAATTCCTCCCAGTTAACCATTCCTGACAATCAGCTAGATTTAAGTATTCTATAATATATATATACTTCAAGTCATTATATTACACACTATAAAAGCAAATTGATTAATTAATTAAATTTAATTAGTTAAATCAATTAACAATAATAATTTAAAACATTGAAACTAGGTTGAGATTTAGTTGAGACAAGACCTCAAAGACTCCTGACTAAAGTTTAAAGGGAAAGTGTTTGTCATTTCTTCTGAAATAATTTGAATACCATTTTTCTGTAATTGCTATATAGGAGTTATGACACCCAGCTTTGGGCACTGGGATAGTCTTTCTAGGAAGATTTTAATTAAAGAGTTCATTTCTTTAATAGATTTGAACAAATCAGATTTTCTTTTTTTCAGATTTTGTTTAGGGAAAATTGTGCCTTCCAACAATTCCCATTTTATCTGAATTGCTCAATTTGTTGATAGAAATTATTTATATCTGCATCTGACATTTTTTTAACTATTTTTTTACTTGCCTGAGGGTGTATGCACTCACTCACTGGAGATGGAGAGAGAAACTGAGAACACTCTTCATGGGGCGCAGCCATGCCATGATCCCTTCTCTTTCATTTGTTACTCCTTTCAGGACTTGAGCATGCATACACACACACCTGGCACATAGCTCAAGCTGCTGGATCTGAAACTAAACATAGTTGGTGATGTGGGATCCAGCCTCCTTACTCCAGACCATGTACTGGCTCTCATCTGGCTTTTTATGTGTGTGTGTGTGTGTGTGTGTGTGTGTGTGTGTGTGTGCTATAGGGCACATGTGCTCACTGGAAACAGACAGAGAGAACAAGAGAGAGAAAAAGTGAGAAATCACACTATGATCACTTCTCCTCCATTCTCCTGTCAGAATTTTGGGCATGCACGCATATGTGCCTGGTGTGTTTTTCAAGTTACCAGGTCTGAGGCTTGAACCGCTTAGTCAAGCAAACAATTATTACTTGGTAGCTCCCTTATGTATTCAAATTCACCAGAATAACTTTGTTCCTGTGTTTTTACTATTTAGAAACTGTGTAGAAGAGGCTGCCAGTTAGGTTACAGAAATAGAGAAGTTAGATTAAAATACCCATGCAATAATATTTTTTAGTTTTAGTTATTGTACCTAGGTATGATATTTCTTCCCAGATTCAAAAATTAAAAAAGAAAGAAGAAAAAGAAGAAAGAAAGAAAGAAAGAAAGAAAGAAAGAAAGAAGAGAGAAACAAAGAGAAAGAAAAAAGAAAGAGAAGGAAAGAAAGAACGAAAGAAAGAAAGAAAAAGAAAGAAAGAAAGAAAGGAAGGAAGGAAGAAGAAAGGAAGGAAGGAAGGAAGGAAGGAAGAAAGGAAGGAAGGAAAGAAGGAAGAAAAAAAAAGAAAGAAGGAAAGAGAAAGAAAAGAAAGAAAGAAAGAAGGAAAGAAAGAGAAGAAAAGACAGAAAGAAGACAGAAAAATGCTAAGGGGGAAGGAGAGAAGAAAGAAGAAGTAGAAAGAAAGAAAGAAGAAAGAAAGAAAAATGCTAAGGGGGAAGGCGAGAAGAAAGAAGAAGTAGAAAGAGTTTAATAACAAGAGAGAGATTGATGTTTAAGTCTGGTATAGGGTATGTGGAATGAGATTTTACTAAATCAGATCGTTTAATTTCAAAGAGTGTCTATATTTATATGACTTTAATTTATTGATTAAATACAAGACAGACATCATTAATCAGTATGAACTATTGAAAAATTTCCAGGATTACTTCAATACTTCAGACTAATTTTGGTCATTGAAACCAAACAAAACTTTATGACCTTGTCATGGTTACCATATTGTAACATCACAGCCAAAAGGAAAAGACTGTATTTCATTTTGTTTTGTTCATATATTTAAAACTCAAAATGTTATTCAATGCAGCTGGTAAAGAGCTTTAATTAAAACAAAATATAATTTCTAGTAAATAGGACAATTGTGGGTTCAGCAAAAAATGTTTCAGTTTTTTAAAGATAATAGCATTTTAAGTGGCATAAGAGTAGAGCTTTCCAAAAATTAAGAAATTTCTAATCTTAAAAATTTGCAAGAATTACAAGAAGGGCAAAATAGCAAATGAACATAATCTAGTAGATAAATTTTCATAATTCACATTTAGACACTGGTTAAATCTCAGCACGTGGATTTGGTCACATCTCAGCATATTTATCAGCTGTGTAATGTTAATTCCTTAACCTCATGAGACCTTAATTTACTAAACTTTAAAATAGCTCTAATCACACTAGCCTTATATTGTACTTGTAAATATCGGATCTGATCATATGTAATAACAGCAAGCTTGGCTCCTGACACATATTAACAGTATGATAATTGTTTATTGAATATAACATATTAATGTACATGGCAGTGCTAACCCAGTACACAGATTCAAATATTAAAATTTGTTTACTGGGACCAGCAGATGGCATAATGGTTAATGTCTCTGGACTCCCACAATCAACAGCCATTTGAGTCCCATACCCGGTGGCTTAAAACTCATGCCAGCCATGTGTGTGTGCGTGCACCCAAAATCCCTGGAAGAGAATGGAGAAGGGATTGTGGTATGGTCATCCCCCCTGGGGATTGATTTCTCACTTTCTGTCTCTCTGTCTCTCTGGTGACCACATGTGCCCTATAGCAAAAATCTCTCTCTTAAAAATCTCTCTTAAAAAAAAAAAGCGTTTATTAAATCAAAGCAATAGAAATACTTATCTAAGTCAATTGGTTCCTATAGCTTATTACTGATATTTACACAATTTACTCTTCTTTTTTCCTTCATTGCTGTTGTCATCTTCTTCTTTATGAAAATATAAACTAAAAATATCTTTGCTATTTAGGCAAACATAATGCTTTTAATACTAAATGGAGCCACTAGAAAAAATTGCCCCCCTCGCAGTACCAAAAACAAAACACTTTCAAGAATCCAACCGTGGCAGACATTCAGACATATTTCAACAAAAAGGCACACTTCTTTAAACTATTTGACATAGGTTTTGAGAAGTCTTTGCTTACCTATCCGGTGGAAATTCATGACTATTCAAATATATGTCAACATTTTGATAAATATTTTCTTCCAAGATAAAGAAATGGAAGACAAAATTCAGAGTGAATTTCTTCCTAAAATATTGAGTTAAAGAAACATCAATAGATTTTATTTTCCTCCTAAGAATAAATAAATATGAAACACAAAGAGATATTCTCGGTGTACTTATAATTTTACAAAATATAATCTTCTGCCTCTTGAAAATAATCTATGAGTCTACAGAGTGGGGAAAAATATTAAAACAGGAAAAAGTCTAAGGAAAAAAAGTGTATTTTAATCAAAATTTACAAGGACACAAAAGCCATTTATTAGATGAAAATGAATGTGTGTTATTCATTTCCTCCTAGGTTTATAAAATTAGATAGTAAAGTGGTATTTTTTCCATGCAGCAAACCTATATTTAAGCTTATATCCTATTTCTGACTTTTCAAAAAATGTAAAGTTTTGGCTAGCCACTGAGCCACAGAGTAGCTGACATGACAGGGACTGTCAGGTGCAGAGGGCTCCCTGTGCACAGTGGGATCTTGGCTGGCTGAGGTTGGGGGGAAAGTCGAAGTACGAAGATGCTGTTGGAGGTGCCCCCCTCTCTCTCTCTCTCGTGGAAGAAATAAATAAATAAAATATTCTGAAAGTTCCTTTTTTTTTTAAGTTCTTTTTGTTTGTTTGTTAGAGGATGCATGGGCTCACCAAATGGTCAAGCCACCATCCCTTTTCCCTCACTTGTTCTTCCTTTTGGAATTTTGGGCATATATGTACATGTGCTTGATATGTTTCCCGAGCCCATGTTTAAGTTTTAAGACTCATTTAAAGGTGTTGTTACTGGGCCAACCTATGGCATGGTGGTTAAGGCAGCTGGATCTCACATAGTAAGCAGTATGATTCGAGTCCTAAACTGGCACTTTGAAAGCCATGAACATGCCCATGAATGTCCAGTCAGGAAAAATGGGAGAAATGGAGAAGAAGGGAATTACAATATGACTAACCCTCATGGTGGATGCTTTTCTCATTCCTCCCACATATACACCATCTCTCCGTGGCAAGCACATGTGCCTTTTGGTTAAAAAAAAAAATTCAAATGTTATTATTGTACTACCAATAAAAATGATGTTGACCAAAAGAAGGATGAACAAAATACTCTTCCAGCATATCATTTCTGTTTCTAATGATGCAAATTATGTTAAATCTTGAAGATACAATTTTGGTCCTCACTCTAAAAGATAAATATATTTCCTTTTTTTTTTTTCTTTGAGAAAGATCGTTGCTATAGGGTGTGTGTGCTTACTGGAGAGACAGAGAGACACAGAGACAGAAAACAAGAAATCCTAGACCCGGTGCCTTGCAAAACACATTGGGTGCTTGTGCGTGCATGCCCAAAATTGTGAGAGAAGAAAGAAGAGACTGTGGCATGGCGATTCCCCCCGGGGATGCTTTTTCACTTCTGCTCTCTCTCTCTCTCTGGAGAACACATGCACTCTTCAGCAAAAAATTTTTTAAATGGCAATGCTCATTATTTTTAAAACAAACTATCTATTGATCATTTGATCCAAAATAGCTGTTCTTTTCCATTGCTCTGTATTTATGCTAGTACCACACTATTTTAATTACTATAGCTTTTTTAATATATAATTTTAAATCAAGAAATATAATGCTTCCATAAAAAACTACACACACTTCTAAGTATTTCTTTGGCTATTTAGGTTTTTTCATGGTTGCATGCAAATTTGAGTCTTCTTTTTTCTCTTTGAGGAGTGCTATTAGAATTACGATACAGATAACATTATACCTGCATATTTTTTTTGCGGTAATATTGATATCTAAACACTATTAATTCTTTCAATCCCTATCACAGGGTCCACACCTGAACATAGTCTTAAAGAGAATAAGAATGTCTTGGATAGTCTGCTATCATTAGAAACTCATCCTGGGGCTGGCAAGTGGTGTGGGGGTTAAGGGTGCTGGAGTCCCACATGGCCTACCACAGTTTGAGTCCTGGACCTGGCAGCTTGCTTTCTCACTTTCCCTCTCTAATTATAAAATTAGATAGTAAAGTGGTATTTTTTTCCATGCAGCAAACCTCTCTCTCTCGCTTTGTCTCAATCTGGTCAAATTAAAATAAATAAATAAACAAAGTTTAATAAAATAATTCTTTTTTAAAAAAGAACCTGATCCAATACCTTGGTACTTTCTTTTTTTCCAATACCTTAGTATTTCAAATAAAAAATTGACAATATGGGACTAGCAGTTAGCATAATGGCTATGTCACTGGAGTCCCACATAGTCAACTGCGGTTCAAGTCCTGGACCCGGTGGCTTAAACTCATGCCGAGCGCATGTGCGTGCATGACCAAGATCCCGGAAGAATAGAGGAGAAGGGATTGTGGC
>NW_006159890.1:913390-917039 GCF_000334495.1 Tupaia belangeri chinensis
CTCTCCAGAAAAAAAAAAAAATGACAACATAACAACAATAATATAACATGAGAGTGGATTATTCAGAAAGCATATCAAAATTCATTTTATACTCATTAAAACACATTTAATGAACACTAAAAATGTTCACCCATTGGCATCATTAATGCCCAATGATATCCCTCTCCTCTGATTTCTCAGAATAGTGCCTGCTGAGAAGAGTTACATTATACATTTTGTCCTTCAGTATATGCTGCTTTTTTGGCTACATCCCAAGCCATGACAATAAAATTTGGAAACACACACACACACACACACACACACAACATATACATATAACTTCTTTTTGTTTTTGTTTCTGTTTTATTCTATTTTTACAGGGAATATAGTCCTGGTGGAACTTCTTTAGCATGAAAAAATATTGCAGAATTAAAAAGACAGAAACCTAAGAACTCATGCAGTCCTTTGAGTAAATATTTCCAACTCAAACATGCTTATGAAAAACAACCACCATAGTTTTTGACCAGAGTTAGCTGTAAGTGAGGGAGGCAGGTGGGGAGAGATAAGGGAAAGCTTTATATGTTTACTGGCTTTCTTTTCAGTAGCACTTAAACTAAATTGTGCAACAGTTTTCTAATGTAGAGAGGCATTTACTTATGAGTACTAAACAAGGTGATTCCATTTCAGAACTTAAGGACAGTCTGATATGTAGAGTTTTGAGTAATGACCCTGCCACTCAATGTGCTAAGCACCTTAAATGTCATTCTCACACAGGCATTAGGCCATCCTTAAGCCACTAGATGCACTTGGTATGGTAATCCCATATTTTAGAAAACTGAGACTTTGAAAACATCAGTACCTTTTCCAGGTTTATAAAGGTAGTTAAGTTCAGACATAAACTAAGATTTATAATTAGATCTTCCTATCAACTCTCTCTCTTTCTATAAACACCTATTTTGCTCATAGTTATGTCATTTTACTTTTCAAAACATATCATTCCATAAAAAAGGTGAAAAAGTTAAGGTATCTAGTAAATTCCTTATCAGTATTAAAGCCTTTCTTCTAGTCCTATAATGTAGAAGTGACTTGAGTGGATAAAATAGAAGAATAACTTATTGTATGACAACACCATCTTACAATAAGAGTTCACAGGACACCATAGTTCTGGGTTATTCCTTTGGAGGGAGTTTGATTTATTTAAATCCTGCTAGAATTGTTTCAAAAACTAAATGAAAATGGAATCATCTATTATCATATAGAAGGATTAAGTTCTAAATTGGATTTCTGAGTTTAAGATTAGAAAAGTAAGCTAACCTCTAAAATGGCTTAAAATTGAACTTTATCATTTTGTATGGAAGAATAGCTTTAAGAGATTTAGAGGAAGAATGAGCCCTATAAAGAATCTTTTTAAGTGGTGTAGTAATACAAATGATGGTTTTATAAGCAAATTAGGCTGAATATTCCATTTTGCCCTTTGACCCAATAATTCTATGAACATTGTAAAATCTTTCAGTAAAACTCCCTGTTGCCATATGTTAATTCCTTGTAGGTTAAATAGAGAGTTCTGGGATAAAATGCTAAAATTTCTCTCCCATACACACATACACATACAATACTATCATGATATAAATAGCTTGCTTTCCCAATTTAGAAAAACAATCATAAAATGTTTTGTTTTAAAAGAAGGTGTATGTCTATCTTCATAGGAAAATATGAAGAAAATTTATTTTTCTAAGATAGAGTTATAAATAATTTTACTTCCTTATGGGAGGAAGAACTTTTGTAGAATTTCTGGTTTTGGTAGACATTTACCAATGCTACTTGATGAAACTGAAAGAGGTTTAGGGAAAATTCACAGCAGAGTGCATCTTTGGCTCTATATATTACATATGGGAGTAGATCAGTGGTCCTTGACTGGGAGCAATCCCCATACTTCACTCCCACGTATATTGAACATTGGCTCGAATATTGTTGGTTGTCATATGTGTGAGGAGATGCGACTGGGATTGAGCAGGGAGAGACCAAGAATGTGACCAAATATGGTACAATGTGTAGTATAGCCCCTTGCTATGAAGAACTACCCATACAAATCTACAACTCTAGGGCTTGTTCCTGGGGTTTACACTGGATTGTAGATTCTAACTATTGATGCAGGGTTCCAAAACAGGCAGTATATAGTTTTGTTGCAGTCAACAACTCTACATGTAAGAGTAAATATATAAAGTAAATATGCATGATCTTGGTAGGCAAATGAAAGCCGCACCTCTGTCCCATGAACTTTTGCATATGAAAAGTAAGCACTAATTTTAAAATTTATATTTCTACCTATTTCATGATTAAGGAGATACTTGTGTACAATAAGTCAATTAGTTTCTAGATTCAAATGGTCAAGACCCATGCAATATATTGTCAAAGTAGCTGTGTATAAGAATTACCTAATATTCTTTAGAAACCTGTTGGTGTACAAACCCTACACTGGAACCTCTTTGACTTAGTTAAGTTTGCATACACCCAAGAAATCTGTTTTTTTTTTTTCTTTTTCTTTTTTATTTGCTAGAGGGCATACTTGTTCACCAGAGACAGAATGTAAAAGTAAGGAACCATGGGGAATAGTCACTCCACAATCCCTTCGCCTCCTGTTTTTAGGATTTTGTCAGGCATGCACAGGTGCCTGGTATGTTTCTCTAGTCACTGACCAGGCCTAAGACTTTAACCAGGAAGTTGGCAATGTGAGATCCAGTCACCTTAATCACCATTACACTGGCTGGCCCAAAATCTGTATATTCACAAGAATTCCACATGTTCCTGCTGTAGTCAGTTCACTTGGAGACCTGTTTGAGAAAGGGAATTAAATCCCTTTAGAATAAACTGTTCTAGTTGCATACTAAAAAGGAATTTATAAGCTTATATTTGAACATCTTTGATACATAAACTTCAATGCTAAATTAAGAAGTATGACTTAGGGCTTGGGAAGTACAAATAAGAATGTTAAAAATGAATCTTGTGGATGTAGATCAATACTTATGCAAATATTTAAGCATTTCAACATCTAATCCCATATCCAGCATATAATGATGGCATATAAGTATTTTTGAAAGAAATAAATGAATGAATTAAAGATGGATAGATACAAGAGCATATGACCTTATATTTCCTTTCAATTACATAGAGAATAATCAACTAGCGATAAGGAAAATAGATTTCTGTAAACACATGTGATAAAAAGTTCCATTCACAGGGAAAAGAAAGATATCTAGTTACAGAGCTATAGTTTCAATTATTGTCTATTTTTCCAGTCAAATTCAAATCACTTGATTAATTCTTGGTTTGAACTATTTATCTGCCGAGATTCAGAAAAGTACATACTGTACAACAAAACAATGAAAGCCAGAACACTAAATGAACCTTCTTGTAGCTGGGGTCTGTTTGCAGAAATGCTGGGAAAGAAAATGAAAGAGAAGAGTAGACAAAAGAGCAAAAAGTGAGGGCCCTGCGAGATATACCAGAATATGGTGCTTTGTATTTCTCTTTTTTCTAGCTTCCTGTTCACTCTGGTTAAGATGAGCCTTTCTTTCTTTCTTTTTCTTTTCTTTGTTTTTTTTAGAGGTTTTTCCTATAGAGTGCGTGTGCTCCCCAGAAAGACAGAGAGACAGAGAGTGAGAAATCACCC
>NW_006159890.1:917603-924423 GCF_000334495.1 Tupaia belangeri chinensis
ACACACACACACACACACACACACACACAACATATACATATAACTTCTTTTTGTTTTTGTTTCTGTTTTATTCTATTTTTACAGGGAATATAGTCCTGGTGGAACTTCTTTAGCATGAAAAAATATTGCAGAATTAAAAAGACAGAAACCTAAGAACTCATGCAGTCCTTTGAGTAAATATTTCCAACTCAAACATGCTTATGAAAAACAACCACCATAGTTTTTGACCAGAGTTAGCTGTAAGTGAGGGAGGCAGGTGGGGAGAGATAAGGGAAAGCTTTATATGTTTACTGGCTTTCTTTTCAGTAGCACTTAAACTAAATTGTGCAACAGTTTTCTAATGTAGAGAGGCATTTACTTATGAGTACTAAACAAGGTGATTCCATTTCAGAACTTAAGGACAGTCTGATATGTAGAGTTTTGAGTAATGACCCTGCCACTCAATGTGCTAAGCACCTTAAATGTCATTCTCACACAGGCATTAGGCCATCCTTAAGCCACTAGATGCACTTGGTATGGTAATCCCATATTTTAGAAAACTGAGACTTTGAAAACATCAGTACCTTTTCCAGGTTTATAAAGGTAGTTAAGTTCAGACATAAACTAAGATTTATAATTAGATCTTCCTATCAACTCTCTCTCTTTCTATAAACACCTATTTTGCTCATAGTTATGTCATTTTACTTTTCAAAACATATCATTCCATAAAAAAGGTGAAAAAGTTAAGGTATCTAGTAAATTCCTTATCAGTATTAAAGCCTTTCTTCTAGTCCTATAATGTAGAAGTGACTTGAGTGGATAAAATAGAAGAATAACTTATTGTATGACAACACCATCTTACAATAAGAGTTCACAGGACACCATAGTTCTGGGTTATTCCTTTGGAGGGAGTTTGATTTATTTAAATCCTGCTAGAATTGTTTCAAAAACTAAATGAAAATGGAATCATCTATTATCATATAGAAGGATTAAGTTCTAAATTGGATTTCTGAGTTTAAGATTAGAAAAGTAAGCTAACCTCTAAAATGGCTTAAAATTGAACTTTATCATTTTGTATGGAAGAATAGCTTTAAGAGATTTAGAGGAAGAATGAGCCCTATAAAGAATCTTTTTAAGTGGTGTAGTAATACAAATGATGGTTTTATAAGCAAATTAGGCTGAATATTCCATTTTGCCCTTTGACCCAATAATTCTATGAACATTGTAAAATCTTTCAGTAAAACTCCCTGTTGCCATATGTTAATTCCTTGTAGGTTAAATAGAGAGTTCTGGGATAAAATGCTAAAATTTCTCTCCCATACACACATACACATACAATACTATCATGATATAAATAGCTTGCTTTCCCAATTTAGAAAAACAATCATAAAATGTTTTGTTTTAAAAGAAGGTGTATGTCTATCTTCATAGGAAAATATGAAGAAAATTTATTTTTCTAAGATAGAGTTATAAATAATTTTACTTCCTTATGGGAGGAAGAACTTTTGTAGAATTTCTGGTTTTGGTAGACATTTACCAATGCTACTTGATGAAACTGAAAGAGGTTTAGGGAAAATTCACAGCAGAGTGCATCTTTGGCTCTATATATTACATATGGGAGTAGATCAGTGGTCCTTGACTGGGAGCAATCCCCATACTTCACTCCCACGTATATTGAACATTGGCTCGAATATTGTTGGTTGTCATATGTGTGAGGAGATGCGACTGGGATTGAGCAGGGAGAGACCAAGAATGTGACCAAATATGGTACAATGTGTAGTATAGCCCCTTGCTATGAAGAACTACCCATACAAATCTACAACTCTAGGGCTTGTTCCTGGGGTTTACACTGGATTGTAGATTCTAACTATTGATGCAGGGTTCCAAAACAGGCAGTATATAGTTTTGTTGCAGTCAACAACTCTACATGTAAGAGTAAATATATAAAGTAAATATGCATGATCTTGGTAGGCAAATGAAAGCCGCACCTCTGTCCCATGAACTTTTGCATATGAAAAGTAAGCACTAATTTTAAAATTTATATTTCTACCTATTTCATGATTAAGGAGATACTTGTGTACAATAAGTCAATTAGTTTCTAGATTCAAATGGTCAAGACCCATGCAATATATTGTCAAAGTAGCTGTGTATAAGAATTACCTAATATTCTTTAGAAACCTGTTGGTGTACAAACCCTACACTGGAACCTCTTTGACTTAGTTAAGTTTGCATACACCCAAGAAATCTGTTTTTTTTTTTTCTTTTTCTTTTTTATTTGCTAGAGGGCATACTTGTTCACCAGAGACAGAATGTAAAAGTAAGGAACCATGGGGAATAGTCACTCCACAATCCCTTCGCCTCCTGTTTTTAGGATTTTGTCAGGCATGCACAGGTGCCTGGTATGTTTCTCTAGTCACTGACCAGGCCTAAGACTTTAACCAGGAAGTTGGCAATGTGAGATCCAGTCACCTTAATCACCATTACACTGGCTGGCCCAAAATCTGTATATTCACAAGAATTCCACATGTTCCTGCTGTAGTCAGTTCACTTGGAGACCTGTTTGAGAAAGGGAATTAAATCCCTTTAGAATAAACTGTTCTAGTTGCATACTAAAAAGGAATTTATAAGCTTATATTTGAACATCTTTGATACATAAACTTCAATGCTAAATTAAGAAGTATGACTTAGGGCTTGGGAAGTACAAATAAGAATGTTAAAAATGAATCTTGTGGATGTAGATCAATACTTATGCAAATATTTAAGCATTTCAACATCTAATCCCATATCCAGCATATAATGATGGCATATAAGTATTTTTGAAAGAAATAAATGAATGAATTAAAGATGGATAGATACAAGAGCATATGACCTTATATTTCCTTTCAATTACATAGAGAATAATCAACTAGCGATAAGGAAAATAGATTTCTGTAAACACATGTGATAAAAAGTTCCATTCACAGGGAAAAGAAAGATATCTAGTTACAGAGCTATAGTTTCAATTATTGTCTATTTTTCCAGTCAAATTCAAATCACTTGATTAATTCTTGGTTTGAACTATTTATCTGCCGAGATTCAGAAAAGTACATACTGTACAACAAAACAATGAAAGCCAGAACACTAAATGAACCTTCTTGTAGCTGGGGTCTGTTTGCAGAAATGCTGGGAAAGAAAATGAAAGAGAAGAGTAGACAAAAGAGCAAAAAGTGAGGGCCCTGCGAGATATACCAGAATATGGTGCTTTGTATTTCTCTTTTTTCTAGCTTCCTGTTCACTCTGGTTAAGATGAGCCTTTCTTTCTTTCTTTTTCTTTTCTTTGTTTTTTTTAGAGGTTTTTCCTATAGAGTGCGTGTGCTCCCCAGAAAGACAGAGAGACAGAGAGTGAGAAATCACCCCCTAGGGGGATGGCCACACCGCAATCCCTTCTCCTCCTTTCTCCTCTCGGGATCTTGGGCACGCATGCATATGTGCCTGACGTGCGTTTGAGTCACCGGGTCCGGGACTCTAACCGCGATCAACTACATGGGAGTCTGGTGACATAGCCATTATGCTAACTGCTGGTCCCTAAGATAAGTCTTTCAACATAATACATCTAAGCCTTCTGTCACATTATGGGAAATAATTAGCAAGCAAATTATGCTTTGTAAATAATCTACTATTCAGAACATGTGTTTGAATATTAACATCTACACATGCATACAAGAACATCGTCATAGGCTCACTTGTTGCTAAAATGAGTATATCTCACCTATGCAGGGGACTAACAGATTATCCACAGCGTCACATTCCTTGACAGCTCTCCACGTTAGGTTCTCTTTCCTCCCACTTTGTGGTTGCTTGACCAATAAGTTAATGGCTGCTCGACCAGTAAAATATGATGAAAGTGATGCTGTTGTAGTTCCTAAGAATAGGCTTTAAGAAATTTGCATCTTCTACATCCTATCTCTTAGAACGCTTTCTAGAAGCCATGAGCCAAAAATCCAAAAAGTCTACTTATCTGAGGCTACATGCTGAAGAAGTCCTGCAGAGTCCAGCCTTCTGGTCATTTCCACAAAATGCCATATGTGTAAATAAAGCCCTCTTAAACCCTCTAGATTTGGATCATCTACCAGTTGAATACTACACAGAACAAAAAGATCAGGTGACACAACCTAGATTAGAATTTCCCTACCCGAGGCAAAAGAATTCTCCTTGACCAAATTGCTGAGGCACGAAATTGTGAGAGAGAATAAAAAAGCTGTTTAAAATGTTCAACTTTTCCATAATTTATTAAACAGAACCAGGTGACTGGAATAGAGACATTCCCTCAATAGCTGCTCCTATATGGCAAGTACTTTCTCAGTTACTCCCCATCCACTTAGTGTGATTCATATTCTGTGAACATTTATCAATGTAAACTGTAACAGTATAGTTTCTTTAGTTATTTATTATCTCTTTTCCCCTACTTAATACAAACTTTACAAACTTAATAACTGCTGACTGTATGTGGTGTGTTTACTAGAACAGTGCTTAGCACATCACAAACACTTAAAACATTGAACTTATTGAATTCTTAAAATGAGCAAATGATATCATATTTTATCGAATATCATTGGAAGCTATGTAAGCATTCAGTTAATTACACCTAAAAGTGAACTGATAGAGAATCTTTTAAAATATGCTCATGAAGGCCTCAGAACTGAAACTGGATGGAGTCACAACTGTAAAATGTGATGCTAAGTGAGACTGACCCACATAAGAAGGTTCTGGGTTCGCATTCAGAGACTTCTGAGAATATGACAGGCATGTGCACGTCCATGATCTGGGACTGGCTGAACTAGGAGTAAATCACAGAGTCAAGATTCTGCTGGGGTGCATCACACTTCTCTCTCTCTCTCCATCTCTCGTGTCCACATGCATGTATGGTCATGAAAGTCAGCAATAAGTTAACTTTAAAAAAAGGACCAAGGCTGGGGCCGGCAGATGGCCTAGTGGTTACATCACTGAATATAGTATCATCCGTGGTTGAAGTCTCAGACCCGGTGGCTTGAAAATCATGCCAGGAGTGTGTGAATAGAAGCCTCAAAGTCCCAGGAGTAGAATGGAAAAGTAAGGATTACAGCATGACCATCCCTCTTGGGGAGTGATTTTTCACCTTCCTTCTCACGGTCTCTCTCTGAAGACTGCATGCACCCAAAGTCAACCCCCCCCAAAAAAAAAAAATTCTAGCCTTGATTGAATATGGTGGTTAATCTTATTATTATTAATGATCAAATTATTAATTATCTGAAACTAAGACATATAATTATCTGAAATTAAGACATATTTAGTCATCTGATATTGGATAGTTCAATACTACTTTGTAGCAAAAAGAAGAAAATAAATTTTATTGACTCTCAGATTATTTTAGAGAGACTTACTATAGGGTGCATGCACTCACCAGAAAGACAGATAGAGCCAGAGAAACAGAAAGTGAGAAGTTACACCACAAGGGGGATGACCATGCTGCAATCCCTTCTTCTCCATTCTCCTCTTGGGATTTTGGGCATGCACGCACATGCGCCAGATCTGAGTTTTAAGCTACCAGGTCTGGGACTTCAACTGTGGTCAATCACATGGGAGTCCATTACACCATCTGCTAGTCCCAATTTTCAGATATATAATTAAGTTGCTAATCAGTTAGTATCAAAATATACTTAAGTAGAAAAACACTAATTTTCAAGTTTGTTTCTACCATACCTAATTATAAATTTATTTTTAGTTAAATAATAAAGTATACACACACACACACATATTGCTCTAGAGTGTGTGCACTCACCAGAGAGAGACAGAAAGAGAGAGGGAAAATAAGAAATCAACCCACAGTGGGGATCGCTGTACTGCATTCCCTTCTTCTCCAGACTCCTCTCAGGATTTTGCACTTGCATGCACATGTGCCCAGAGTGAATATCAAGCCATTGGTTCAGGGCTTGAACTTCAAACTGTGCAGTCAGCCATGTGGAATCCAGCACCATAGCCTCTACACCAGTTGCTGGTCCAATGACATATCAATTTTTATTTGCTAGATGGCACATACACTCACAGGAGAGAAAGAGATAGAGAAAGGAGAGAGAGAGAGAATGAACCCCACTGGGGTAGGATCACGCTGTAATACCTTCTCCTCAATTCACCTTTTGGTATTGTGGGCACAAATGCACATATGCTTAGAATATTTATCAATCTGCTGGGTCCAGGGCTCAATCCGCACTGTTGACCATATCGGATCCAATCACCTTCATTACCATGCCACTGGCTAGCCCCTATCATTTCTTTTTGATTAAAAGAGAAAGATTAATATATAAACTTAATTTAAGAAATTTGATTAATATATAAACCTGATTTAAGAAATTTCTTAGAGACCATGATGTAAGTACATATTTTTTCTGTTTTTATTTCAAAATATGTATTTATCATTTTTTTTATTTTGAAAATATTTAATCATTATTTTTAATTTATAAATTTAATCACTATACATCAATTAGCTTGTAGGTTGAGCTAACCCAACATGAATACACTTCACACCAATCCAGTTGAGGATACAAAAACGTTATCATCGGCACCAGCAGTTAGAGTAATGACTATGTCGCTGGACTCCCATGTAGTCGACCATGGTTAGCGTCCCAGACCCGGTGGCTTAAAACTCATGCTGGGTGCGTGTGCATGCGTGCCCAAGATCCCGGGAGGAGAATGGAGGAGAAGGGATTGCGGCGTGGCCATCCTTTCTGGGGGGTGATTTCTCGCTTTCTATCTCTCTGTCTCTCTCTGTCTGTCTGGCAAGCCATGCACCCTATAGCAAAAACCTCTCAAAAAACAAACAAACAAA
>NW_006159890.1:924494-951343 GCF_000334495.1 Tupaia belangeri chinensis
TTTTTTTTGGAGAGATTTTCACTGTAGGGCGCGTGCGCTCGCCAGACAGACAGAGAGAGACATAGAGACAGAAAGCGAGAAATCACCCCCCAGGGGGGATGGTCACGCCGCAATCCCTTCTCCTCCATTCTCCTCTCGGGATCTTGGGCACGCACGCACACGCGCCCGGCGTGAGTTTTAAGCCACCGGGTCCGGGACACAAACCGCGGTCGACTACGTGGGAGTCCAGCGACATAGCCATTACGCTAACTGCTGGTTCCCATCTATTTTTCTCCTTAATTTCTTTCTTTATACTCTCCCTCTTCTCCTACCCTCTTCTCACATTATCTCCAATATCCATAACCATTTTCAAGGTTTCTATGTCCTATAATCTTTCAGTTTTCCCCATAGAGTGCTGACAGTATATGTTAAGACATACAATGTCTCTCTTTCATAGCCTGACTTGCTTCACTCAGCAAAGAATCTTTCATTTTTGTCCATTTTCTATCAAATGCCAGAGTCCTGTTGTTTTATTATGGCTGAGTAGTATTCCATAGAATATATGTGCCATACTTTTTCAATCCATTCCTTTGTTTTGGACATTGGTTTTGGTTCCATGTCTTAACAATTGTGAATAATGCTGCAATAAACATATAAGGGCAAGCATTTTTTTTTTTTTGACTGAGTTTTTTCCTATTTGTTGGGGATATAACCAGGAGTGGAATTGCTGAATCATATGGTAGCTCTATCTGGAGGTCAGTGCCTGGACCAATTTACATTTCTACCAGTACTGCGGGAGAGTTCCCCTTTCACACCATCACCACCAACACTTACCATTTTTTGTTTTTTTAATCCTTGCCATTCTGATTGGAGTTAGATGGTATCTCATTGTGATTTTGATATGTATTTTCCTTATGATGAAGGATGGTGAGCATTTTTTTCAAGTGCTTTTTGGCTGTTTGTATGTCTTCCTTAGAGAGTTTTTTGTTCAGCTCATTTTTCCACATTTTAATTGGGTTGATCATTTTTTTACATATAAGCCACTTGAGTTCCCTATGTATTCTGGTCATAGTCCTTTATCTGAGGCATAGTTTACAAAAATATTCTCCTATTCCAAGGGTTGTCAGTTCACACTAATTACTGTGTCTTTTGCTGTGCAGACATTTCTTAATCATTTGTCTATGTTGGAGATCATTGTCTATGTTTTAGGGGTCTTATTTTAAAAGTCTTTGCCTACACCAATGTCCTCCAGAGTTTCTGCATTGTTTTCCACCAGGAGTTTTATAGTTTGAGGTCCTAGGTTTAGATCATAGATCCACTTTGAGTTGATTTTTGCTAATGGTGAGAGAGAGGAGTTCAGATTCATCTTTCTGCAGGTGAATATCCAGTTTTTCCAGTACAATTTGCTAAAGAGATTTTCCTTTTCTCACTGGATTGACTGGTGCCCTTGTCAAAGATCAGTTGGCTGTATGTTTTGGGGTTTATTTATGGGATCTTTATTCTGTTGCATTGGTCTACATGTCTTTATGTGTCAATACCATGCTGTTTTGATTATCATAGCTTTGTAATATGTTTTGGCATCAGAAAGTAAGATGCTGCCCACTCCACTCTTCTTCCATTGTATTGTTTTGGCAATACTTTGGCATCTTTCTTTTTTTTTAGAGAGTGAGAGAGAGATTTTGCTATAGGGTTATAGGGTGTGTGTGTGCTCACCAGAGAAGCAGAGAGAGACGGAAAGACAGAAAGCAAGAAATCACCCCCCACAAGGGGGGATGGCCATGCCACAATCCCTTCTCTTCCACTCTCCTCTCAGAATTTTGGGCACACACATACACATGCCTAGCGTGAGTTTTAAGCTGCTGGGTCTGGGACTCGAACCATGATAAGCTACGTGGGAGTCCAACAATTTAACCATTATACCATCTGCTGGTCCTTATTTTGAGGTCTTTTATAATCCCAGAAAAATTATATGATTGTCTTTTATAGACCTGTGAAGAATGTCACTGGTAATTTGACAGGTATTGGGTAAAATTGCCATTTTGATTATATTAATTCTGCCAATCCAGGAACATGGGATGTCCTTTCACATTTTTGTGTCATTTTCAATTTCTTTTTAAAGATATTAATGGCTTTTCTTGTAGAGGTCTTTGACTCCATTGGTTAGATTTATTCCCAGGTACCTAATACTTTTTGTGGCTAAGGTAAATGGGATTACTTTCTCCAGTTCTACATTTTTGTTGTCTCATTGTAGCAAAATATTGTATAATGTTTTTAAAAAGAACTTTAAGAAATTACTTCTTCAAGTGCCCTTCATATTTTTACCTATCTTACATGAATTTTTTGCTCATTGAAGTCTCCTTGTTGTTCTTAATCAGTGTTTCCATAGAGATTTTATAGTTAGATCTTCACAACAGGTTTAATGATTTCTGTTAACCTGACTTTTTTCTAAGATATTTTTGCCTTAGGGCATGTGCACTCACCAGAGAGAGAGACAGAGACCGTGGAGACAGTGAGAGGGACAGTGAGAATCACTTCCCAGGTGGGATGACTACACTGCAATCTGTTCTCCATTCTCCTTCAGGATCTTGGTCACATAGGCACACGTGGCCAGCTTGTTTTAAGGCACTAGAACCACGGTCGGCTATGTGGGAGTAAAGTGATGAAATCACTATGCCACTTGCTGGACCCACTAACCTAACTTACGTGTGACATCTCACTCTGAACATGCATGATTTTTATCCCCACATATATTCTAGTTTTTCTTTATTGAGAAATCATTCATGACATATATATTAACTTAAAGGATGAGGACATTTATGTTAATACATATCTGTATCTTCAAATCTGTATAATTCTGTCCAATTCAAAAACTGTGTTGAATGATAAGATAGTACACTTATTCCTAAATTATATTAGCAGCCATTAGTTTTCTCAGGGAGTGTTGATTACAATAGACTCAGGCCTAGCCATAGTGGCACAGGCCGTGTGGCACTGCTGTATGGTACTTGAACCATGTGACAAGGCCCTGGGGTTGGATTCTGCATCACTTTGAGTATGCTGGGTACACCTGTGAGTGCATCTGTGATGCTGATTACCTGGAAGGTACGGTGAGATTCTTTCATTCTCTCTCCTCTTTCCTTCTCTTTCATGAAATAATCCATATACTTTAAATAAACGAATGAACTGTTGATTCCCAGAATTAGCTAATATTAATTTCTAAAATAATGATCACTGCTAAAACAATAATAATAACAATATCTGACAGGGACTGAGTGCTATGGACTATACATCTTACAAATAAGTCAACATGTTAGATAAAAACAAAACAAAACAAAACCTGACCACGACTGCACAGTTTTCCAGTATCTAGGTACTAACATTGCCATGGAGGTAAAATTCTATCAAGAGCCTCCTTGATGTCTGTATTAGAATAGTAAGAAGAACTTTTAGAATGTATTACAAAGGGAAAAAGCTCTGTTCGGTCTTTAGCAGGTCATAATTACTTTCCCAGTTATCCGAATGTTCCAAACAAAATGAAACAAAAAACTTGAGTCTTTTCTTTCCATCCATGCTCAACACGTTGAGGCCACCGTATGATTCTTACTCCTGTAACCACTACCAGCTTAGTCCTAGCAACCATAATCTTTAGCTTGGACTAGTATGACAACCTAGTAACTAATCTCCTAACTGATGTTTTTGAGTTCCTCTCACCTTCTCCGCATTATATGGGGAAGATATTCAGGTCATTAGGTCTAAGTACCTTTGTAATTGGGCATTTATCTTCCTCCTCTGTCACGTATCTTTTCTAGTAGCTCCAAGCATTCCACCCTTGTCAACCTGGCTCTCCTGCTGTTTCTCAAATACCCTAAGAGTTTTCTAGACTCAGAATTTTGCATGAGAGAAAGAAGATGTAGTGCAATAGGAAGAAAATTGTACTGTCCAGTGTCTCCAAATGTCCAGAATACATCGCTTAGATCACACCTGATGTCAACCTTAACATCATTCAATTTCTTTTTCAAATGTTACCTGCTCAAAGTGACTTTTGATGGCCACCACATTCAGAATCCTCTAGCATTCTTTTGCTCTGTTTATTTTTTCAGAGTGGTATCACTTGTTATATCACGTATTTATTTGTCTATTGCTAGTCTACTGCCATATTAATTAAATTTTGTGAAATAAGGTACTGTATCTGTCTTGTTCAATATTTTATCACCAGTGGCAAGAGCAGTCTCTGCCACCTGGTAGGGAAAACAAAGAGATGACAAGGTATTGTATAAATTTAGCTATTATTTCAGCATAATTCTAGGCGTGTTTTAATGATGGACTAAAGCAACAGAATAATCATAGCCTATACAAAGTTCTGACATCTTTCAAAAAATTTAAGAATAAAAATGAAAAGAATAATAGAACAATGATTTAGGCTATCATTAACAGATACATACCTTCTACTTAAGAATCTTGGTTTGGTCCTATGGCCTAGTGGTTGGATGACCTGGTGATTGACGTCCCACCTCTGCTTGCTTGCATAACACATACAGGTGTGCCCCAGATCCTGACGGTATGGGCAAATGGAGATGAAGGGATTATTGCATGACCACACCCCACTAGTGGGTGCTTTCTCTTTGTCTCCCTCTAGTGAGTATATGCGCTCTCTGACATAAACAGGCAAAAAGAATCTTAAATAGAGTTGAGAGAATAAAATACAGGTTAATGTAAAATAATAAGTGGACCAAAGTGTTTTTCCAAAGTAAAGAAATCATGTTGATTATTTTTTCTTTTCTAAAAGAACCGTTTAAAATATTTAACAATGAGGGATCAGCAGATGGTGTAATGGTTATGTCACTGGACTCCCACATCTTTGACCATGGTTCCAGTGCCAGAACTGATGGCTTAAAGCTCACAGCAGATGTGTGTGTGTGTGTGTGTGTGTGCTTGCCCAGGATCCCGAGAGGAGAATGGAGGAGAAGGGATTGTGGTGTGGCCATCCCCTGGGGGGTGATTTCTCCCTTTCTTTCTCTCCATCTCTCTCTGTCCCTCCGGCAAATGCACAGGCCCTATAGAAAAATCTCCCTGGGAACCAGCAGTCAGCGTAATGGCTGTGTCGCTGGACTCCCACGTAGTCGACCGCGGTTCGTGTCCTGGACCCGGTGACTTAAAACTCACGCTGGGTGCATGTGCGTGCGTACCCAAGATCCCGAGAGGAGAATGGAGGAGAAGGGATTGCAGCGTGACCATCCCCTCTGGGGGGTGATTTCTCGCTTTCTGTCTCTCTGTCTCTCTCTGTCTGTCTGGCGAGCACACGCACCCTATAGCAAAAACCTCTCCAAAAAAAAAAAAAAAAGAAAAGAAAAGAAAAGAAAAATCTCCCTTAGAAAAAAAAAAGAAAAAGTTTTACGATGAATATAGAATCTGCTCACAGACTCATCATTATGTATGTCATTTTTAATTAGTAGATGAGATACATTCTCATTCACATTAATCTTACAGATTTTCTTTTATAACCTGTTACAAACTCCATTTTATTAATATTTTATGTTGAATAAGATGTATCTATTCTGAACTTACCTTCCGAAATATGAGATTTTAAAATAATAAGTACTCTTCTCTTTCAAGTTACCATGATAAGTAAAAAAGAGACGGTAGGCTTTGTTCAAAAATAACAACAACAGCAAAAAAACTTCTTCCACCGAAACTGTATCATTTACTTTGTTTGCTGATGAGATGTGTCAACATTTACACAGCCAAGTGTGCCTAAATGTGTATTTCTATTTAAATCAAATTCGTCTCCTTTGGAGATTATGTGTATATTCAAGGAATGAAATTGGATTCTCTTAGAGAACTAAAATCAGTTACCATTTATTTCAGGCAAAGAGGTAATCAACATGCTCGACTGGAGAAACTATTCAAGACTTGAGATTTCCTAAACTGTTTCTGTGCAAACATTCTAACACATAAAATATTAGGACATCTACTAAACTAATTTTAAAGGAAAAGTATATTACATACAATTTATGACCAGGTCTTAACAGTCTCTATATAAATCTATTAAGAAAGGAACCCTGGAGCATCATAAAAAAAATGGGAAGTAGATAAAATGCAGGAAAAAAGTGACTTCATCGACCCATAAATTTAATCTGTTTAATTTTCCAACATTCTCATCTTAGAAAATAGAGAATGACTGCATTACTCTTGAGAGATGTAGTCAAAATCACATTGCTGCATGCCCTCGAGTTGGCCAGTTGCTTCACAGACGTTTTTCTCTATTTGCTAGCACCTATTATGTTAGCAATCCCTCTAGAAGAATACTTTCTTCCAGAAAATAAAGATGGCAAAACAAGATTAGGCTTCTTCCATTTTCTCCTCTAATTCATATGAGAATCTGCCCTGGAATTATTATTGATGTTAGTTGATCATGTCTTTAAAATTCTACTGCAACTCATGATAGCTATGTCAAACACTTCCAAGAGGTTACATATTAATTATTGGGTCAGTACAAAATTATTCTTAGCTGCAGATCAACATGTTTGCTAATATTCTCAAGCCCCAATTTGATTATGTAAAAAGAATAAATTACATAAAAAAATACGTTTCACAATATGACTAGGGATCTCTGGGTTAATTCTTAGGAAAGCTTCTTTAAAAACAAAACGAACAAACAAAAAAAACACGAGTTTTTATTTGTCTCTTCTCCAGTTATCAGCTACCCTTACTGTCTCTTAGCACAATCCACTCATCATCTTCCAACTTCTCAGTTTCTTCCTACCTTTCTCTGATTCCTCATAACCCACCATTTTTTTTCCTTCTATGCTTGCTCCCTCTTTCAGCCTCTAGATTAACATTTACATTTACCTACTACTTACTGAGCATTCATTATTTCTAGAAACTTTGCTGAGCCTTTATAAATTTCATCATTACGAGACCAGCAGTTGGTGTAATGGCTATGTCCCTGAACTCCCACATAGTTGACCACAGTTCGAGTCCTGGACCCAGTGGCTTAAAACTCACACCGGGCGCATGTGCGTGCATGCCCAAGATCCCAAGAGGAGAATGGAGGAGAAGGGATTGTGGTGTGGCCGTCCCCCTGGGTGGTGATTTCTCGCTTTCTGTCTCTCTGTCTCTCTCTATCTTTCTGGTACACGCACACACCCTATAGCAAAAACCTCCCCCCCAAAAAATTTGTTTTCATCATCACAATAATTAGATATTTTATGTCTATTTTATAAATAATAATATAAAATCCCAATGAAATTTTTAAATACAAATTCTAGATATTTATTTGTTAAAAAATGTGTTTTTTGGTTATACATGTATTGTCACTAATATTTAATGAAATACGTCCAAAGTATTTTGGGAAGCACAGATTGCATAAAATAGAAACACATATAAAGAAAAAAACTAAAACTCTTTATACTACTACCACTAAATGATAATTGCCCTGAAATTTCTAAAGAGTTCAATCAAATATTTACACACATATATACACAAACATACTAAGTGATGCAATCCTACCCCAAGAGCTTCAGTTATTAACTCTTTTAAATTTACACATCTATCTATGTATATATTTCAATAGTTTTATTAATAAGTTCTTTCTACAGGACCAGCAGATGGTTACGTCACTGGACTCCCACATTACTTACCATGGTTTGAGTCCTGAATCTAGAAGCTTGAAACTCAGTCAAGCATGTGTGTTTGTGTGTAGTCAAAATCCTGAGAGAATGGAGGGGAAGGGATTGCTGTGTGACCATCCTTCTTGTGGAGTGATTCTTGTTTTCTTTCTCTCCAGTAAGCACACACGCCCTATAGGAAAAATCTCTCTTTCAATTAACAAAATGTAAATAATAATCATTTTTTTCCATCCTTCCTGTGGAGTGATTTCTTGCTTTCTTTCTCTCCAGTAAGCACACGCGCCCTATAGGAAAAATCTCTCTTTCAATTAACAAAATGTAAATAATAATCATTTTTTTCCAAAATTTCCAAATACCTGCAAAATATTTCTATAGTATTGTCGAACCAACACACTAGTGTTAAGCATATTTAAAACTGGTTTCGTAATTTAAGCACTATGGAGACATGTTCTTTATACTGACTTCCTTGCAACTTGCTCCCAAATGTAACCTTCAAAATTTCAACTTATCTCCTTCTTCATTAGAATGTGTTTTTTATTTTACATTTTAATTTATTTTTTTAATTTTTTGAGATGTTTTTGCTATAGGGTGTATGCGCTCACCGGAAAGGCAGAGACAGAGAGATAGAAAGCAAGAAATCACCCCCCAGGGGGGATGGACACACCTCAATCCTTTTTCCTCCATTCTCCTCTTGGGATCTTGGGCACGCACGTGCATGTGCCCAGTGTGAGTTTAAGCCACTGGGTCCAGGGCTTGAACTGTGGTAGACTACATTGGAGACCAGTGTCATAGTGATTTTGCCAACTGCTGGTCCCTGGAATGTGTTTATTTCTATTTTATTTGTGATGATCATTATATTTGTCCCCATTATTTAAATAATAATTTCTTCTTACATTTAAAGTTTCAATACACCAAAGTGTTCTTGCTCTCCATTACTCAAGAGTAGCTGAGGCATGGTGCATCTTTTCTCAAAGTCTTCAATGGCTTCAGATGCATGTCTACTACAAATAAAAGTCCTTGGCTAAAATGAATGCTTGTGCCCCCCGCCAAAAAATATCCTAATTAATTAATTAATTAAAAATGACAACAGTATTGATTTCTCTCTTCCAGAAATTTTACAAAATGTTTAGAATACAGTGATGAATAAGAAAATTGCAGTTGCATTTTCCCATTTAAATGGAGATCAACTGAATGAGATATACTACATAAACATGCACACACATGAGAATGTGAAGTGAGCTATGATAAAAAAATAAATTTGTTTTGGAGAAAATAAAATAGAAACATTGAGGTCTGAAGATGAGAGAATACTTTTATAGAGAATTGTGTTTAACTGTATAGAAGTTATATGTATGTCTGTGTGTGTGTTTATCTCTATGTCAATTGTTTTGTCATCTATCCATCCATAGAAACAGAGGGAGAGAGATTAAGAGGGGTGGAGAGATATTACTTTATACAATTTGGGGAGCTGATTAAACAGTCTCTGTAACGCTCTGTTTTCATGCATAGTTCTTATTCTGATGCTAACACTGAAAGGCAGTGTGAATACATGCTCAAAGTCCTGATGGAATGGAGACATGGAAGAAGTAAAGTAGCATGAACAGACCCCGATGAGGAGTACTGGTGTTCTCTCTCTTTCTCTGGCATGTAACTTCTGTCAGTAAAAAAGGAAAAGAAAGTTTATCAGATATTACTAACCATAATAACTTCTCAGTTGAAAATCAACATTATCAAACACTACCATCTTAATTTTTATATAAAAAGCAAGCTTAATTTTATTACTATGAGATAGTTTCTTTTACCTGAAATGTCATAACCAACCTGTTTTTAAGCTAATTCAAGACTTAAATTCTCAATTAAATGCTGAAATATAGAAAATTAACCATCTGTTTTTCAGAACAAAAGAAAGATAAAAGAAATCTATAGAAACCAGCAGTTGGCATAATGTAGCTGGACTCCCATGTAGTCATCTGCAGTTTGAGTCCCAGACCTGGTGGCTTAAACTCATGCCAGTTGTGTGTGCATGCGTGCCCAAGATCCCAAGAGGAGAATGGAGGAGAAGGGGTTGCGGCATGGCCATCCCCCCACCCCCGGGAGGGGGAGGTTGGTGGGTGATTTCTCACACTCTGTGTCTCTGTCTCTCTTTGTCTTCCTGGCGAGTGCACACACACTATAGCAAAAAATCTCTAAGGAAAAAAAAAGGAAAGCTATAGAAAAATAGTCTAAGCAAAAGAAAAAACAATTCTAAAGCAAAGGATTTTTTGAGAATATATCATTCCCCAGGGGAGGTGGTCATGCCACATGCTACATCTCTTCTCTTCCATTATCATCTTGGGATGTGGGACAAACATGCACATGAATCTGGTTTGGTTTTTTGAGCCACTAGGTCTGGGATTCAAACTGTGAAGCCAGCCATGTAGGATCCAGCTGCCTTAGCCTCCACTCCATCTACTGGCCCCTTTAATGATGTTTTGACTGTTTTAGTTCCTTTGTCTTATTGCACTCTTTTTAGAATAGGAGCTCTTTAGCTTGTAGCAACATAACTCCAGTCTTCATATGATGATATTGCCACATGTGTGCCTCTGTGTTCAGATTTTTTTCTTCTTTTACCAATCATAATGAACTAGAACCCACCCCAGTAACGTCATTTTATTTGCTAATCCATGTATAGATTCTGTCTCCAAATAATGTTGTATTCTGAGGTACTGTGACTTAAGATATCAACACAGGAATTTTGAGAAGACCCAGATTAGTCCATAACACATATTCATCTACACTTTTTCATTCCAATACTTAATTCTATCTCCTTTGTTATAATTGCAGTTCATAATTTGTCTAATACATATATTTTTTAAATAATTAACACACTTAAGTCTAAAATACTGCTTTGTTCAAGTCATTCTGATGTTTTCTTAAACTCTTTGATATGTGTACAGTAGCAGGTAGACAGTATTACCTAGAAGTAGTAGCTGCAATTACAAACCAAGGTCATTTCTTGAGTTAATTTAGTATCAGAACAATGAAGAGGTCATAAATATGCATATTTTGTTGTGAGTTCCTAAAATGTTATTCATTGGAGCAGGGTTTCCCCCAACCACCAGCTGTGAATCAGTTCCAGTGCTGGACAGCACAGTGGGGGAATTGAGAAAAGTTGCAGGGCTTTGGGGGCCAGGTGAGTGAGCAAGTCTTCATCTGTGTTTGCAGTCACTCCCCATCACTTGGATTAATGCCTGGGTTCCTCCTCTTGTCAGATCAGCTGGAGTACTGGATTCTCATAGGAGTATAAAATCTATTCTCATGAGATTATTTCATTATATATTACAATGAGGTTGTGGTGGAAATGGAAAGAATGGTGAATATGGTGCACTTCAGTCATTCTGAGGCCAATTCTCCTCTAATCTGGAGGGATTGTCTTCCACAAGACTGATTCCTGGTGCCAGGAAGGTTGGGGACCACTGCATTACAGGTATGGATAAGTATTTCTTACATTAGGTTGTCAGAAAAGTTATAACACAATTTTGCATAGAATAACCATAGAAAAGTATGTCACAACTTACAAATTTTCTTTCAGTTAAATGCATTTGACACTTTATATAAAGAAATAGAAGTATTTACTAATTTTCTTATTTTACAGATTAGAAAATAGATCTAAATATTATTTATAATATCTTACCTAAATTTTATATTGCTAATTATCATGAAATTAGAATGCATGTTTAGATCTCTTGATTTAAAGTCCAAATGGGAGGAGACTGTATTAAGGTACTAAATCCCAAGGATAGAACAAAAATGTATTTTCCCCATTTACTGTTCACTGCTGAGCCCATGCAGTCCCATCACCTCACCTCTCATACTTACCCATGCTTGCTTTCCTCTACTTCCTTCCACTTCTGTATCAGTCATTAGTGAAATATGCAAACATACTAAGTTGTTTTTATTATGTGGAACCTTTCCATTTTTTCATTTCTAGTAAATAGCGGACATGTATTTCTTATCTACATTCTCTTTCCAAATTAGTCAGGGTCACATAACTGTTTTCATGTCATTCAGATCAAAAGTGCTATGAATAAATCCTTTTCACAAATGAGACCCCAGGTCTCTAAAAGGTGATATTATTCTGTAATATAAAGCAGAGTGGCAAAAAAGAAGGAAAGTCACTCCCATCTGTCTTCACAGAAGTGATTTCAAATTGACACTGATAATTCTCAAGATTTTCCAAACACTGAATTACGTTATTTTTCAATACAATTTCTCTGTCCTTCAACCAAGTGTTCTCAACAGATAGTAATATGAAATATAAAACTGATTTTGAGTAACTCTTTACTTGCTGACATGCAGTAGATAATTTTGACAACGCTTTCTGATATATTTGTAGTAGTCACTTAGGCTGTCAGAATGTTTCTTTTTGTCTAACAGTATTTTTTTTCTTTTCTTTTTTCCTTAGAGTTTTTTAAGGTTTTGCTATATGGTACATGCACTCGCCAGACAGTCAGAGACAAAGAAACAGAAAATGAGAAATGGCCACGCTGCAATCTCTTCTCCTCCACTCTCCTCTTGGGATTTTGTGCATGCATGCACACCGGGTTTGGGACTCTAACCACAGTCGCCTATGCAGGAGTTGAGTGACACAACCATTACACCATCTGCTGGTTCCCGTCTAACAATATTTTATACAGAGTAGTCACAATCCTGACTATAAAGTGCTCAATTTTTAAACAAAGGAATAACAAACAAGACACTTAATTTACAACCAGAGAAAACAAGAGTTTTCACAGTGGAAGATCTGTGTGTCCTTTTCATGGTATTTTCGAACTACATTTACAATGAGTTTAGCAGACCTGGAGTGAGGTACACATCTGTATTGCAATGTGCCACAGTTTTAACCTACTTCACCTGCCACCAGCATAATGAAAGCTGACATTGATGAACATGACTAAGAAGAAAACAAAAATCCACTGAACAGAATCTAGCAAGCAGCAATATGCTTAATCCTATAGCAACACAATTTATCCACTCCCTTTTCGACATTTGATTGGAGCTATTCACTGGAAGCACATTTCATTCCCTTTATCAAGACCTCCAGGTTTGGATTTATTCTCCGAGAGGATAATCCTGCTGTATGTTCAGTAATTCCAGAGTTGAAGTATTTAGTCACTGATCTGTTGCAATAATATGATAAGAATAAAATGAGCACTTGAAGGAGTGTCTTTTTCATTATACATATGTAGTCAGAGGACAAATAAAGAAGGTACTGTGTAAAAATTTCAACATACTACAATTCAATATGTGTTTTATATTGAAGATCTGGACTCTATTGAATGTGCCCTTCAGAACAAATACTATAAGAATGAAACAAGTAATACGTATTTTTGAGAATATTCAGAAAAAGTACTGGATTTCAGACTCTGAGAGTTTAAGCAACTGAATTCATTTAATTATGAAACAATATTTTCAAAAACTATTATAGCCTCAGAAAATGCAGGTTTTCTATTTTGACTTTTTGGTGATTTATTACTTTAAATTATTTCTCATTACTGATCATACACCACATTCTTTTCTTTTTTAAATTTTACAGTGATGTTGAGAATCTATAAGCATACACAAAGGTTTTCTTGATGTATCTAATACAATATACTCTGAACAGATAATATCTGAAACGGTATTATATTATAGTACTGTAGACATTGCATTATATTATGAATCATTGCAATTAAATTACATTTAACTTTTTTTAGCCTTAATTATATTAAGTAGGTAATTTAATAAACTCTGTTACCTTACATAAGTATGTTAATTACAATTGAGTTGAAATTCCTATTATCTTCTTGAATGCCCCTTAAACATAATATTCATATCATATTCTAAATTATTCATTTGGGGGGGTGTTTACTTTGTTCCTTTTTTTTATATCAAGGAATACTGCTACTTTATAAGGATTCTACTTTTTCCCCATTTTGGGGGGTGTTTACTTTGTTCCTTTTTATATATCAAGGTAAACTGCTACTTTATAAGGATTCTACTTTTTCCCCTTATCAGAAACAACTTTTTCTAATGTACACTTCAGTTAATTCATTAAACTGCCATTGTATTCATTAAATTGTAGTACTTAACAAATAATCTCTTTTCTATCCTTTCTTGTTTGTCTTTCTGAGACAATTGATACTCTCCAAGACCCTTTGAAACTGTTCCCTAATCTTTGACTTCTAAATTCACATACTGTTTTTGATCTACCCCCTTTACTTCTATAACCTTTCCTTGTAAGTGTGTGTGTGTATGTGTGTGTGTGTGTGTGTATACATGTGTGTGCATGCACAAGTGTGTATGTGTTGGTATTTCCCCTATCTGAATAAATTTGATATTTTCTGAGTTTCATTGCTATATCCTTTTCTAGTTTTTCTGTGTGTTCTTACTCACTGTTTAAGAGACTCTCTGCATATCCATTCTAATATCAAAATGATTCTCTTCTTCAGCATGACTACATATCTGTGACACTCTATACTGCATTATCCCAATTGTCAAAATTTCCACAAATGGCTTGAATGGTGCTTTGAATTGAATTGTGTTCCTCCATAACATATGAATTGCATGTTTTAACCCTTACCTCCTATGTAGGTCTATTTGGAGTTGTGGCCTTTGAAGAGTTATTTAAAGCTAAGTGATACCGTAAGTGTAGGGCTCTGATTCAATAGGACTGGTGTCCTTTTAACAACTGGAAGAAAAAGTAAACATGCTCATGTACAGAGGAAAGCTCATGGGAGAACACAGGAAGAAGGCAGCCATCTGTATGCTGAGGAGAAAAAATGATAGGAGAGATTCCTCAGAAGCCTAAAATAGAACTACCATACAACCCAGTAATTCCACACTTGGGTATTTTCCCAAAGGCTTGAAAAACCCTCAGTCAGAAAAACATTTGCATATCCTTGTTTATTGTAGCATTATTTACAATTGCTAGGACATGGAATCAACCCAAATGTCGAAAAAACAGATGAATGGATCGAAAAAATGTGGCATATATACTCTATTGAATACAACTCAGGTATAAAAAACAATAAGACCCTGACATTTGACACAAAGTGGACGAATATGGAAGATTTAATGTTAGCAAAGCAAGCCGGACTATGAAAGACAAACTCTATGTCCCTGCCAAATATATACTGAGTATCTGTGTTCGGTAGCAGAAACGGAAAGACTGGAAGGTACAGTAGCAGGGAAGGCAACTGTAGATAATAGAGATAGTAAGGATAGGGGTAATAGAGGGTGGGTAATAGGAGGAGGGAAGGAAGAGAACAGAGTGAAAAACAATATGTTTAATTGACACACAAATAAGAAGTTATTTACTGATGATAATGTTTATGGCAATGTTTTTGCTGTAACTGATGTGCATTGTATTTGTGCTGGGAAAAACCATGTTGTATACTGCAAAGATGTATAGTGATTAACAGTAGAAAAAAATATATATATATAGGTGTGTGTGTGTGTGTGTGTGTGTGTGTGTGTGTGTGTGTATACCTAGTCTGAGGACAGGCACAGGAAAAAGCCTGAGCTAAGAACTTGAGCAGTGAGTTGGTAGTCGTAGTTGCTGTTGCTGCAGCTACTATTGTTATTGTTGACTCCAGTACTCTCTCCCTGTGAACCTGGTTCTCTTTTGGTTTGTTTGCTTTGAGCTCTGAAATCCTGTACCTGTCTCCACCCTTTATTGGTCAGAACTTGTAAATTCTAGGTCTCCTAGCACTTGCAGAAATGTCTCTTGGTGAAATTTTGAATACATTTACCTCACAAGATTCCTTGCACTTTACTTTAGAAATATTATTTTCCTTCTTTGGATACACCAAAGGTGAAATGATTATGATGGGCAAGTTTTAGGAAGAAACAGAAACTTGTACAAACACCAAGAAAATTTTGTGGGGCCAGCAGGTGGCATGGTGGCTAAGTCCTTGGACTCCCACAAGGCCAACAGCAGTTCAAGTTTCAGATCTAGTAGCTTGTTTTCTCACTCTCTCTCTCTCTGGTGAGTGCATGAACCCTGTAGTAGCAAACTAAACAATAATAATAATAATGATAAATCACATTAAATAATTCTTTTTGTAGAGAGATATTTTAGCTATTGAACACGAGCACTTATCAGAGAGACAGAAAATAAGAAATCACCTCCTGGGGGGATGTCCATTTTGCAATCCCTTTTTCATTCTTCTCTTGGGACTTTGGGCATGCACACATACATGCTTGGCATGAGTATGAAGCTACTGGGTCTGGGATTCGAACCATGTCAACTACATGGGAGTCCAGCGATGTAACCATTACACCATCTACTGGTCCCTTAAATAATTCATTAAAAAAATAAAATATTCCAGCAAGTCATCTTTGAATGTTTCAAAATTTCTGGTTCATGTTGTCTGCAATGTATTTATTGAACAATGATTTGTACATGCATGTTATAAGGCAGAAGGGAAGTGCACTAGAAAATAGAAAACAGTTAACCTATATGGAGAATTTATATCCTACCTGGGAACATACTAATGACATCAGAGATTAATACATTTATCTGCACCATGACTTTATGGACTCTGCAAATATTATGTCTATTTTATGCATGAAGAAAGTGATATGATAAAGTCCACAAGGCCACAAGACACTATGCTGTAATTGTCAAAGCTATAATGCTATTGCAAAATAAAAATAAATATTTCTCTCATGTCTTATCAAAAAATTGTACTTCATTCTCTGCCAACCTGAGGATAAAGACTGAATAAAATTCTGGAAATAAAGAGAGCTGGAAATTATTTTCAACTCTTTATATATTATAGACATATTTTGTCTTAGGTAAGTAATGTAACTCCTGCAGTTTCAACTTCTTTTACAATTAGGACTCCAGTTCAGATCAAAAGCTCATTTCTTAAATCTCTACTAGGGGGAAGAAATAGAAGAAGAACTACATAACTAGAACACAAGAATAGAAAAAGTTTCCATTCACAGAGATATAGTATAAAGGTTTGCACTTGATTTTCTGTGAGTTCCTTTAATTATTTTTATTATTTTATTATAAAAATAAACAAAAAGAAATAAATGATTAAAAATTATTAGTATGTAGGGCTCTCTTGATGGCATCCTGGTTAAAGTAGCCAGATCCCAATTGATCGATGATGTAGTCCAAGTTCCTGACCTGGTAGCTTGAGAAACGCACCAGGTGCATGTGTGTGCATGCCTAAAATTCCAAGAAAAGAATGGACGAAAAGGGATTGAGGTGTGGACATGCTGCATGGTGGATGCTTTCCCCTCTCCCTCTCTGTCTTTCTCTTTGACAAATGGACACACTCTTTTATCAAAAAAGAAAAAAAATGCTAATGTATACATAATTTGGAACATTGATTTCTCAATTATTTTATTGGATTAAATGTGGACTATAATCTCTATTGTTACTGCTACTATTATAGGAAAGTATAAATACAAAAAATTTTCATTTACATTGAAAACTAATTTCAAATTCTAGGCACTTAAAATAAGTTTTTTTCATCATGTATTATGAACAGGATAAAAGTTGTCTTGGGCATCATATTTTCAAGATGTCAAAGTGTTGCATATTTAATGTTATACTTTGTTTACAAGTCTTTGAATGAATAAACATTTACAACAAAAATTATATCAGCATAGCAGATATTTTAATCTACTGTCAGATTTCATTTACTACAATATTCTCTTAACTTTGCACACTACTCTACTAATATATACGATTCTTTTAAATTTATGTTGATAGGTATTTAATTTATGTGACATGTTTTCAAAATTCATAAATAGTGTAATATATTTTGCTAACACAGATGTGAAAGTTAAAAAAAAAATCTGATCTGTCATCCTTTTAGATTCTAAATCAGTTTGGCTAATCAGAGTGAGTAGCCAGATCTTTCTCTTTCATGTTACCTTCATTTAGATTCTTTCAAAACTTATGCACCTAATTCTATTCCCTTGAGTCTAAACTCCTTCATTGGATCTTTAACAACTTCTGTAATCTAATTCTCATCACTTAACTCATCTAATACCTCATGTACTCAAAACATAATTCTTCCACATCTGTTGGATCATAAACAATATATGAAACTCTGTACTGTGGTTTAGATGTTCTTTCCTTTTATTTTTTTTTATTTATTTTTAATCTGCAAGAAAGCATATGCACTCACCAGAGAGAGATAGAGAGACAAACAGAAAAGAACAGGGTGAAAACACCCCCCCACACACACACAATGAAGAGTGGTCACACGACAATCCCTTCTACTCTCTTCCATTTCTCCACTCTGTTGGGCTTTGGGGCTTCTACATGCATATTTTTCAAATCATTAGGTCTGGGTACATAACCATCAAGCCACGGAACTGGTCCAATTTTCTTCTTTTTAAAGTATTTATTTCATTTTGTGAGAGGCAGCATGTAAACATGTACATCCCTCAGTGCACTTCTGAGAGAGAATCAGAGAGTTAGATAGATATAGATAGATGATGATAGATAGATAGATAGATAGATAGATAGATAGATAGATAGATAGATAGATAGATAGATAGATAGATAGATAGATAGATAGATAGATAGATAACCTCATGTACTCAAAACATAATTCTTCCACATCTGTTGGATCATAAACAATATATGAAACTCTGTACTGTGGTTTAGATGTTCTTTCCTTTTATTTTTTTTTATTTATTTTTAATCTGCAAGAAAGCATATGCACTCACCAGAGAGAGATAGAGAGACAAACAGAAAAGAACAGGGTGAAAACACCCCCCCACACACACACACAATGAAGAGTGGTCACACGCCAATCCCTTCTACTCTCTTCCATTTCTCCACTCTGTTGGGCTTTGGGGCTTCTACATGCATATTTTTCAAATCATTAGGTCTGGGTACATAACCATCAAGCCACGGAACTGGTCCAATTTTCTTCTTTTTAAAGTATTTATTTCATTTTGTGAGAGGCAGCATGTAAACATGTACATCCCTCAGTGCACTTCTGAGAGAGAATCAGAGAGTTAGATAGATATAGATAGATGATGATAGATAGATAGATAGATAGATAGATAGATAGATAGATAGATAGATATAGATAGATAGATAGACACTCCTGGCAGGGTTTGGTCATATAGTCGTCTCCTTCTTACAGCCTTCTAGCTCCTCATGGTCTTGGAAACGCGTGTGCCCAGTGTGTTCCAAGTCAGCTGGAAGTCTGAGCCTGCTGTAGAATGTGTGGCCTTTACCTCTATAGGCCAGTGCCATAAAGGCTGGTTCACATTTTCTAGGAACATATTTTTACTTACTGCTCTCCAATTATTTATTCATTGGATGACATTCATTTATTCCTTCTACAAATATTTATTGAGCATGAACTTTGACCAGAGTTATATTCTTTCACTCATAGAATTTATGTCCTAGTGGACAATAATTAATTGAAACTGTCTATATTTAGTGCATTGAATTGGGCATGGCAAAGAAGAGCTGAAAGACCTGGTATGTGAACAGGTATTACAATGTTATACAGATGTTTCAGTGTGTAGAGGACATAGACATTACATAATGGGTTTTAAGTTAGAGATGCAGGTTGCTGTATAAGGGACACACAGAAAATGTTGGAGTGACAGAATTATCTCTGTGATGAAAATGACATAGAAGCTAAAATTTGAAGAGATAATCATTTTAAAGTTTATGTATATTTTCCATGGAGAAGGGAAGAGAGAAAGAGGGAGCTCTCCAGTAGGGTTCCCATGCCATGACCAATCCTCAACCTTTGCCAGCTCTAGTCATGAGGATGAATGGACGTGCCTGATGTGCACAGTAACGTCCTGGGATGTGTACCCAGGCTCTTCCCATGTAGGTCCGCTTATGTTACCACTGCACCCGCACCTGGTTCACTGGAATGATTACAGAAGAGATAGAAAGATGAGGTTATTGGGGAGATAATCTCCAGACTTTGATTTAGATTATAAACTTTAGATAACTGGGAGATCATTCTGCAGTTGATGGAGAGACTAAAAAGAGGAGGCAATTTAGAGGTGAGGATGGCATTTTCTGTTTTGAGCGTGTAGAACTCAAGACCACTGACATCATCTGACAGGTAACTTTCCATGTGATGTTAGTCAGGCTGATCCATCCTCTAAATCTTGGTTGTCTTAACTAAAATAGGCATAATAATAGGATAAATTTCATGGAGTTGTTGTGAAAGTTAAAGGAGAAAATCTATATAAAGCACTTAGCAAAATGCCTAAAATATGTTTGTTGTGAATTCAGGACAACTCCTCAAGCAAACATATGAATTAAACTCTAATTCATCAATTTTTCATTTTACTTTATTCTGTAACTTTATTAGTGTAATATCTGCTGAGAAAATCTTCTTTCTAGAAGTTTTTGCCTTTGGGCATGATCATGCTTGCTAGGGAGAGAGAAAGAGAGAGAGAGAGAGAGAGATAAAGACTGAGACATGAGAAAGAGAAAAATCAATCCCCACCCCTGGAGGGAATGGAAATCCCTTCTCCATTCTCTTCCTGGGGTTTTGGGCATACATGCATACACATGCATCTGGTGGATTTTGAAGCCACCAGGTCCAGGACACGAATCACAGTCAGCCATGTGGAAGTCCAGTGACATAACTGCTATGCCATCTGCTGCCCCCCTGGTTAGAAACTCTTTAAAAATATATATTCTGTATTCATGGCTTTTACAACTTCATCTGACATTAAAGATTACTGATATATAGTCTTTGTAAATGAAAAAAAAATTTCTTATTTTTTAATATTAGGAAGTCATTTAATTTTATTTTTACAATGCCTCTTTTATCCCAAATTATCTTTTCCCCCTTTTCTTGTAAGAGATAAAACGATTGATCTATTTCTTTGCTTGAATCTTCTTCACCTGCCTGAAAGATATTAAAACACAATTTTCAACAACTCTGTTAGGTAAGTGTACCAGTTTTTATTTTTATTTATTCAAATCATTCTTAACCAATTCATCTTCTGCCTCTGTGCACACACAACTATAGCTACTGGCAGTGCATCCATTCTTGCTATTCATTTTTTTTTAATACTGCATCTTAGCTTTTTCTCAGCAAAGAATCATCTCTTTTTCTTTTTTATAGGCTCCTCTGGTCCTCATTCTTATTTATCTTTTTGCTTACTTTGTTCATAAAATCTTCTCATAACCCCATATTGCAGTGATTTTCTTAAATGGTTGGCATTCACAACTTATTATCTCTCATATTCATAATGATCGCATCTGTTGCTTCCCTACTTTTGCTGCCTAAATAAATAGAAGTCTTCTGTCCTTTTGACAACTTGCTATTCCTTTCTACTGAAGATAATGGATACATGCATAATTTTCAAATTTTTTTCTGTTTTTTAAAACAATAAGTTTGTTAAAAATTCAAAATCAAATATCGGCTACTATATTTACTTAATATTTTCCCTGAATATAAAGGCTTATGCATAATTGCAAATGCCATCCATTACCAGTCTCAATTTTTTTTTTAGTTTTTAAAATTTAATTTAAAGTCATTAATGAATGAATATTAAAGCATTGCTTTAATAATGCATATGCCACAAATTTTCATATAAATATTAGTTGAATTAATTTTATTGTTATCATACATAATAAAAATAGCAAGTAACAATTAGATAATGATTATGAGGGAAATATGGCTGAAGTAGCCATCATTAGTATCTGAGTTAGTTTAGTTACTCTGGATTTTCTAGAAAGACTCTACATTCCTCTGCATTCCATGCAGGTGGCATGGTGGTTAAGGCAAGGATACTCCCATATGGCCGACCACAGTTCAAGTCTCAGACCTGTTGATTTGTTTTCTCACTTTCTTTTATAATATAATATGTTATGTTACCACTGCACCCACGGACCTACATGGGAAGAGCCTGGGTACACATCCCAGGACGTTACTATGCACATCATCTTTGATCTATATGATCATGCACCCTCTGAAAAAAAGAAAGTACCATAGTGCGCATCTGACCTGTGATAGATTAACAAAACTAAAAAATGTAGAAATGACACAGGTACACCAGATAATTTAGCATATAAATAAAGGAGAAAAAATAAGCATTATTAAATTATTTTTTGCAACTTAGTTTCTTTAAGCAAAACACAATTTGAATTTATATCTCATAATTTATACTATTTATCTGAATTTATATCTTGCAATTTATACTATAATAAATTATAGAACATGAGAAATTTAAATACAAGTGATAAAAATATAAACAAATAAGATACTGTCATAAAAACATCTTTAAATTTTCTGAGTTTTATCTAATTTTAATACAAATCTCAAAAGCCATAACAAGGAAAATTATAAATGTGATTTCATAAAAATGTAAATGGAAAAATTATTATAAGGCAATTTTAAAAACACTTTCATGAAAACATTTATGATTCAATTTGCAGAGCTTTTATTGTATAAAAATTGCTTCTACAAATCAATAAGAAAATTACCAAGGATCAAATAATAAATATATTTTATATATACATATATTACACCCATACACACATACACACAAAGTCTGTCTCTAAATGATCATGGAAAATGGAATTGAAGTATGAGTTTATTTTGATGCAAAAACAAGCTGAAATCAATGCACAGCTTTGTTTTCATTACATGCATTCATTATGACTTTTTTAAAGGGAGCAGGTGTCAGAGGATGCATGTGTTCACTGGAGAGATACACAGAGAGGTGAAAAGATGGGAAGTGAGAAATGACCCCATCAAGGGTATGGCCATACCACAATCCCTTCTCTTCTATTCTCTTTTCAGGATTCACGGTATGCACACACATGCATCTGGCATGAATTTCCAGCCTCCAGGTCCAGGATGCAAACCACCGTGGGTCATGTTAGAGTCCAGCACCTCAACTACTGCTTCATTTGCTAGTTCTACCTTGAACTTTTTAAAGACTATATAAATATATATCATTTCATGGGCATAAAATATATTTGAAGAAATGGTATATTTATTTTTCTTTCATTAAATAAAGTAATGTGAGAGGAAATTATTTAGTTATTTTGTGGCTTTGTTGATAAAGTGGGTGGAAGTTGAAACTCTTGGATTCAAGAAATATTAACTATTTAAAATACATACTAATCAGTTGATAAAAGTAATTTATACTCAATTTACACCAAGGATTATATTGAATGGGCTAGCTTTATTCTTCAAGCTGGTATCATATATCCCCTGAGTATGCTCCTTAACTCACGAAAAATAGATTTAAAGTGTGTTTTGGCTCATTTTCTACAAATAGAGTACTTTTTCTTTTATATGAATATATGTTTTGCTATTTAACATTGCAAAGATCTAGAAGCTAGAATTCAGAAGTAAACTATGGAATTAGAGGGCCCTCCAATTTATTAATATTCCAAAGAGCTTTACCATCAGGATCTATTCAATCCTTAAGGAACTTTAGAAAGTTATTTTTAGGTTTTGGCAATCTACTGTCTGTATCTTTGTATGATTTGCTTTCTAGCAATTAACCAGAAAAAAATAACTGATGTAATTAAAAAACTAGTAATTCATAGTTTCTTTTTGAATACTGTGGTGATGGCTTAGATAGAATAGTCCTTTGAAAATGTAACTTTATTTTAAGGGTATTTTGTTTTTCAATATTTAACTTCCCATTCTGATATTCGAACCACAGTTGGCTATGTGAAATCCAGCTCCGTTTAACTTCCAAGTCTGATATTTGAACCACAGTTGGCTATGTGAAATCCAGCTCCCTTAACCACTGGGCCAAGAGGGTGGCCCTCAATTTTTATATTTTATTTTTTCAACTTTTTTCTATAGGATGTGCATGTTTTCCATAGACAGAAAAAGAGGATAAGTGAAAAATAATCCTCAGGGAGTATGGCCATGCCATAATCCCTTTTCTACCAGGCTCCTTTTGGAATTTTGGGGACACACTCCCATACACCCAGTGTGTTTTTAAGGCATCAGGTTCAGGGCTCAAACCAGAGTTGACAATGTAGGATACAGCACCTTATCCACCATGCTACCTGTTGTCTCATCTATTTGATAACTGTAGAAAACACACTATTAAAGCAAGGTAGTTGTTTTTTTAAAAAAGTAAAAATAGAACTACCATATAATCTAACAATTCCACTTCTGGGCATATATCCAAGAAAATGAAATCAGTGTCTCAAAGAGAAATCTGCCTCCTCATGGTATTATAGCATTATACAGAATAGCTGAGATATGAAAACAACGTAAGTGCCCAATTCTTTAGTTTCTCAGCATTCTCCCTCCAAACTCTCTATACCCCTTTCCAAGGGTCCCAAACTTGACAATTTGAATGCCAAAGAAATGTTAATTTAGACATTTCTTTTCTTAATTTATTCTTAAAAACATTCTTTCAAAATTAATACGTATATATTTCTGAGTTAAGGTTGCCCCTTAGTTCAACCTCATGTAAAATCTCTGAAGTAAATTTTTTCAAGTAATTTGTTTTAATAGCATTTTCGGCCTGATACACATGGTGTGATTTTAAGCAACTCTTCAAATAACAATACTTTTTCACTATTTGTTGAATTAATTACTTTTAGAAATATGTATATTTGTTATTAGCTAGATTCTACATTACAAAGCAATGTAAAACATATCCTGAAGCTTAGCATGCACTTTGAATTACTTCATATATATTACATAGGCCTAATTACAGAAAAACAAGACTTGAAACATTGGTTTAAATTGGATGTGTTTCTGTTTTTCTTTCTATTAAACTCTAATGAACCAACTTTCAAAAGTAGCCCTGAAAACTCCTGAAATGAAAAGGAAAAACAATTAATTTTAATGAACTATCACTTCTGCAGAGGCAATTTATTGACTGGAAGAAATTGCTCATTAATTATTGCACCAACTGGAATTAAGGAATTGAGAAATGGAGTCATTTATGAAATGTAAGCAGATATTCAGCACCTTATTAAACATCTGCCAATATTAGCTAGGGATAGATACTAAACTTTAGTGCCTGGATATTATTTGATTTTCTTAAAAGGTTTTTGTTTGGTTATCAATTAAATTGTGTACTATAGAACTACATGGTATGCCATTTTTAATATTATATACTTAAACTCAATTGAAGTGTGACTTGTCAGCATGGAACATTTTTAAAGGTTTTATATCTATGTGACAATAGAAAAAAAAACTCTAACTGTGTTGGGTGCAAGATAAACTAAAACTCAGGAGTATTTTGCTTTGCCGTATATTTCTGCATCTCTCATTTATTGAAAAATGAGATATAAAGTTATATCTGATTTAAAGTCAGTCCAGCATAAAAATAAGAACTAAAATATTTTTCTTCAGGGACTTTCTACAGACAACAGAAGAAAATTTAAGGCAGAAGATGAACTTTATGTGAAATGTGAAAAATGTAGGTGAATTTTAGAAGGATAAATTTCATCTCCTTCAAAGAGGATTTTTGTTAAGGGATATGATTCAGACTCCGCTTTGGTGAACTTTGGTCAGAAAGCCTACACCCATAGTTTTTCAAGTTTGGAAGTTGATAGTCTAACATTGAAACTGAAGTTACGGGGCCTAAGATTCCACGGCAAGCGGAAAATCTATTTTTCATCAACCTACTAACAGTTTGTACCTTTCTATTCTAATCCATATTGTTTAATTTCTATAAATATGTTTTGACTTTTAAATGCAGATCTCAGGAGAAAAACACCAGAGAATATGTCCTGAGAAGACAAATTTCTTTCTCTCTCTCTTTTTTTTTTTAAGAGATATTTTCTGTAGGGTGCATGCATTTGTCAGAGAAACTGAGAGAGAAAAAGTGAGAAATCACCCTCCCAGAGGAATAGACAAGTTACAATCCTTTCTTCTCCATTCTCCTCTTGGTTTTTTTTTTTTTTTTTTTTTGACACACATGCACAAACACCCAGTATGTTTCAAGATGCCTGATCAGGGGCTTGAACCACAGTTGGTCATTTGGGAGTCAACTACTACCACCTGCTGGCTCACAAGAAGACCAATTTCTACTGTCCTTCTTTTGAATACTTGATTCTTATTAGATGAAAAGATGCTAATGGGCTCAATTCCCAGTACCAATATTAAATTTTTTATCCTTGCATGTCCCATTTTCTTGCTTTTATAAATTATAGAATTGAACCTGCAATAGTAAAAGGAACTGTTGCAAATTAAGAGTGATAGCTATCAGGACCAGCAGATGGTGTAATGATTACTTCGCTGGCCTCCTACACGGTTTTTGACCAGTGGTTTGGAACTCTCACTGGATGCATGTGTGTGCATGCTCAAAATCCTGAGAGGAGAATGGAAGACAAGGGATTGTCTATCAAACCTGGGGGGTGATTTCTCTCTTTCTATCTCTCTGTTTCTTTCTCTCTCTCTCTCTCTCTGGCAAATGCATGCTCCCTATAGCAAAAATTTCTCTTGGGAAAAAAAAAAGAATAATAGCTATAATTTACATGCCAGGCATTATTCTCAATTCTCTAGATGCATTAAGTCATTAAAATCTCACAATAAATATATAATAGAGCTGTCTATATATTCTCATTTTGCAGATCAAATTTATTTTGTAGATGAAATTCATTTACATAAACTCACAAAGCTTATGCAGATATGTTAAGGTCACGATTCCGTGAATGGGGAGCTGGGACTCAAATGGGCAGATCTAGAGGCGTGCTCTTATGCTATAGACTTCAGAGACAGCAAAAGATAGTCATAGATATAGAAGCTGAAAACATGGACAGAGGGCATTTACATAAATAGATACAGATGCAAAAATAGTCATAGCTAGTAGAAGACATTTGTTGTAGCCTAAGAAATATTCTAGGGAAAAACAAGAAGGGACGAGGGAAAAAAGAAGGTACAAGAATTATTTTTCACAATTTATTGTTCCTTTTTCAAAGCGGTACAGTGACGAATTTCATTGCATCCCCTCTGATGGCCACATTATTTTCTTCATGTTACCAGCTTGGAATTGCTCTATTAAGATGTAAAACTATGATAAAATAAATTTGAGTTGTTTATATTTTAATTGTGCAGTTACAGACAGAAATGTAATTTTTTATCTCGATTTTGACATTAATTTTTTTTTTCTTTCATGAGAGAGAAAGAAACACCTCAATAAGGTTTTATTTTATTTTATAGATTTTACTATAGGGCACAGGTGCTCACTGCAGAGACAGAGAGAAAGTGAGAAATCACCCCTCAGGGGGATGGCCACACCACATTCCCTTCTCTTCCATTC